>NW_020954576.1:73104607-73127352 GCF_900497805.2 Vombatus ursinus | reverse complement strand
TCTATCTATCTATCTATCTATCTATCTATCTATCTATCTATCTATCTGTCTTTCTATGCATCTATCGTCTGTTTATTCTGGGACACAATACTTGGGAATCCTATTCCCAATAGGACTAGTAAGTCACCATAATATATGCAAAGTTAGGCTTATCCAGAAACCACAGCTTTGGGGAAAATCACAGTTTTTTTTTTGTGGGGGGGCTTACATCCTCCCCTACCCCAGCCTAAGACAACAAGTAAGCCAAGGTTAGGGACTACAAGGAGCTAACAAAAAGGATAGAGGCTTTAGTGAGAAGGGTCAAATATAACAAATGGTTAGTTTCTCTGACATGCCCCATATTTTCCCTCTTGATTCACTCAATACTGACCTCCAGGCCAGAATCTGCATCACAACCTCTGGTTTTCTTCTTTTTCTTAGTCCTTCAGAGCTTGGTGCTAGGAAGAAGCAATTATATTGATTTGGTTGGGCTCTTGCTTTACAGCTAGATCTGATTCAGAGACTATCTCCTTTTCCCAGGATAGAGTTTCTCTTCCCCTACCTAAGCACTAGAACATGATAGCCATCCCCTGGAAAGGATACCACAGGGTTTATCAGGAGAAGGCTGCAGATCAGGAAATTAACCAATGCTGTTCCTCAGGAGAAGTAAGGTTCAAATCATAGTTGAAAACTTTCTCAGGTACAATGAGTTGATGAGGTTATAGTGATCTTTGGGAGCCCATGGTTCCCTTCTTTGTAGGTAGATTCCTGCAGCTATCTGTAGTGTCTACTTGCCCTGAGAAATCTCAAGCACACAGATGTGTCTCACTTTTGTTTGTGTGCCCTGGGGAAAGTGACATCAAGTCAAATTAGATCAGGCATTTATTACAATACTTATTATGTGCCACACACTAAGCTAAGTGCTAGGGAAACAAATAAACAAAAAAAAGGCAACCCCCCCCCCCCAAGAGGTCATATTCCAATGAGGGAAATACCATGTAAATACATACATACATACATACACACACACACACACACACACACACACACACACAGGGTAAATTGGAAGTAATATCAGAGGAAAGGCACCAACATTAAGAAAGATTGAGGAAAGTTTCTTAAAGAAGAGGGGATATGAGTTAGAACTTGAAGGAAGTTAGGGAATTTAAAATGAAAGGGTGAGGAAGCAGAGCATTTCAGGCATAGGGGACAGTTAATGAAAAGGAATAGAGCCAGGAAATGAAGTGTTTTGTGTGAAAAAGGAAGTCAGTGTCATCGGTCATAGAATTTGTGAAGGGAAGCAAGGTGTAAGAGGCCTGGAAAAGTAGGAATGGTTGTGGAGGGTTCTACAAGCCAAATCCAAGATTTTTAATTTTATCTTGGAGGTAAAAGGGAATCACTAGAATTGACTGATTACAGGAGTAACCTGATGATGTCAACACTTTAGAAGGAGCCCATTGGCAAGCTAATTGAGGATGTGCTTTAATGGAGAGAGAGTTGAGGCAGGGAGACCAATTAAGTTAGTTCACCTAAATTGCAATAGACCAAGGCTATTGTAATAGTCCAGACATGAGGTGATTCTGTACCAGGGTAGAAATAGTGTAAAAAAGAGAGAAGGGAGTACATATGAGAGATTTTGCAAAGGTAAAATCAATAGGACTTAGCAACATGCTGGGTATACATGAGAGAGTGAGAAGTTGAGGATGAAACCTATGTTGTGAGTCTTGAGGACTGGGAGGATAGTGGTGCCTTTGGCAGGAACAGGGCTGTTTGGAAGAGGACAGGGTCTTGGAAGAAAGATAAAGAGTTGGTTTGGGTATGTTGAGTTTAAGATGTCTATAACAATAATACTAATAATAATTAGCATTTATGTAGAGCTTACTCTGTGCCAGGCACTGTGCTGTAGTTGTCCATCCTTTGTTTTTGAAGAGGATCAAAGACATCATGGAATTATGTCTTGACTGGCATATGAATTGTTTAAGTGAGACAGAGCTGCAGAGCCTCTCTCTTCCAGAGTCATTGAAGTCCGGTGGCAAGACAAAAGTCAGGAAAACTGTCGATGGGCCTAGGATACAGTGGATGACATTGGCATCTTTGATGTCAGACCAAGCTCTAAGCTCTCCACAGCACCTACTCCTAAAAACACAGATGTAATGTTATTTTTGTCAGTTATACTGATCTAAGATATGAGAAGAGATTTCAGAAGAGAGCAGTGGGTTTCAGAATTCGAATCATTACAATCATATCACAAAATGAGATCTGAGCTTGTAGAACATGACTTAAAATATAGGAATTGTGGTTTCTTGGTGAGGGATGGAATCAACAACTGGGAAAAATGTATTTGCCTTGAACATGGATTAACTGTTTTTGTGTTGTAGACTCCTATAGGATCCTGGTGAAGTTTAAGGACACCTCTGCAAAATAATGTTTTTAAATGCTTCTCAACCCGAGATTTTATAATGCTATGCCCCTTACTACATACACACACACACACACACACACACACACACACACACACATATATAATATGTGTGTGTGTGGGGGGGGGGTATATATATGTGTATGTATACATGTCTATACACACACATACATTATATACATATTGTATGTGTGTATATATACCCATACATGTGAATGCATACATATATACATATATACATACATATATATACTTACACACATGAAAGAAATTATTATTTTACAATTATATTAATAACCAATTATTAAATTGGGACCCAGGCTTTTCTCCTTTATTTCCGGATTAAAGCCCAGCTCCTATAAAAAGTCAGTCTCTGAAAGACATGAATGATTGATGAGATTATCCCTAGTTGTCAAGGAAACATGCTATTCAATCTTGGGTGGAACCCCACACAACTAGGAGACCTAATTTCTGTTCAGAATGTAAACAGAATCCAGTCTGACCCTCTCCTTGTGCCCCTCCATTAGAGTTTAGGGTGACCCAGCTCATGGAGGAGAAAACCAGCCAGAGTGATCTGATGGTGATGGATTCTCCTGTCCAGATTGCTGGAGGCAGCTGACTCTCATGATCAAGCCACTTTTCAGCAGGAGGAGCTAAAGACTTCTAGCCTACATCTTCATTAAATGTCCACCAATCAGGGTTGATTTTCACTTGTCAGGCGAATTCCTTTTTATAAAGGTATTTAAGGCATTCAGTATCTCAACTGGCTGTCTTTGGTCACTGAGAGAAACCACTGACCATCAATTTATTGATTGCTGGCTAGCCTAACTAATCAATTGATCATAAATTACCCAGAAACTCTTTTGGAGTTTTTTGCCACACATATTTGCTATATATACACATATATATACATACACATGTATGTATGTAAGTATTTCAAGTTTATGGACTCCATGTTAACAACACCTGACCTAAAGTCTTGTAAACTGAACTTAAACTGAAAAGGACAGGGAGAAAGCAATGAAAATAATACAACGTGAGAGGAAAACATGTTGGAATTGGGGTTAGAACATCCAAATTCAAATCCTGGCTCTGCCACTTAGTAGCTCTGTAACCTTCAGCCAATGATGTAGCTCCTTGGGTCTTAGTTTTCCTCATTTGTATAATTAGGGGCTTCGACTAGATGGTTTCTGAGGTCCCTTCCAAATCTACAGCTCTGAGTCTCTGAGGCCTTCTATAAAAATGAGGGAACTGGTCTAGAGATGACATTAAAGGATCCTTCCATTTCTAAAGCTATGACCCTATGAATAAATAACCTCATCAAAATAAAGTGAGTGGGGTTCTCTGAAGCAATAATCAACCAGGAATGGGGGCTACCTCTTGGTGCTTTGGTCCCTGCTGCTAAGTGAACGCTGGGCATGGCTCCATTCAAGTTTCCTGAAAGTTTGAACCAACCTGATAGCAATCATGCCTATGTGGTACTTTGTATCAATAGCTATAGTTGACGTTTTAATCTAGAAGGGATCTTAGAAGCCATATATTCCAATCTCTTCCTACCCTCCCATTAGGTGGCTCAGTAGATAGAGTTTAGGAGTTGAAGTCAAAAAGACCTGAGTTCAAATACTGCCTCAGATATTTACTATGTGACCCTAGGCAAATTACTTATCCTTTCTGCGCCTCGGTTTCCTCAACTCTAAAATGGAAAGAACAATAGCACCTACCTCTCGGGGTTGTTGTGAGGATGAAATGAGTTAACATGTAAAGCATTTACTTGCTCTGTGCCTCAATTTCCTCATCTATAAAATTGGGCTAATAATAAGTACTTACCTCCCAGGGTTGTTGTGAGGATCAAATGAGATAATATTTGTAAAGTTCTTAGCACCGTGCCAGGCACATACTAAACACTATGTAATGTTAACTATTATTAGCTATTCTTATTGAAAGAGCTATGTAAATGCTATTGCTGTTATTATTTTGTGATTATTGTTATTATTTTTTAGTAGAGGAAACTGAGGAAACCCAGAGAGGTTCAGTTACTGCTCCAAGATCATAAAATAATAACTAGAATAGTTGGGATTTGAACTCAAGTCCAATTCCAAATTCATCACTTTTAAAGAACTATGCCATGTTGAGAAAGAGGTCCTGGTTACTCTAGTTACCAGGTGCCCATGAAGCAGAGTTGCACTCATCTATCTAATGTTAGCACTGGGAAGAAGGACACACTAATGAGGGTGTTTACAAAGCGCTTTGCAAATGTCAGTTGCTATTTAAAGGCAAGTAACTTTGGGCACATTAAAATTTTCATCAGCATTGATAATGGTCTGTTTTAGCCCTAACCTGCCTCCCCTCCCTTCCCTCAAGAGATGAATGCAGATATATAATCAAGGAATGGCAGCTGGAGACAGACCTCAAGGTATCCAGAGGTGCTGGATTTTGCATATATACATTTTCATCTCATCTAGTCACTTGTCAGAGATTCAAAAAGGAATCCTGTTCTGTTTTTGGGAGGGAGGGGCAACAGTTTCTCCTCTCAAGTGGTTGTCAGAACCTGCATCAACCTAAAGATTATTAACATTTTTGCATCTAGCAACTGGAGAGATCCAAAGCAGAGAGTCTGGTGCAAGGGTGGGGAACCTGCAGCCTCGAGGCCATGTGTGGCCTTCTAGGTCCTCAAGTGCGGCCCTTTGACTAAATCCAAACTTCACAGAACAAATCCCAACTTGGATTTAGTCAAAGGGCCGCACTTGAGGACCTAGAGGGCCACACGTGACCTCGAGGCTGCAGGTTCCCCACCCTGGTGCTTTTAATTAATGTACAGATGGCAACATCACATAAAAAAATCAATATTTTATCTTCAGGTGAAGAATTCCCTCATTTGATGCAAATGTAGAAAGACTGGGATGGAGACATAAAAGACCTGGAATTTTTTTTTAGTTCAGGTACTGGGAACTATAGGCATCAAAGCAAAACCTTAGTGTGTGAAGCATTTCTTGTTTCATTATTACAGTCTGAAGGCTATATTGGGTTTGTCAAAGTAGAGAGCAACCTCCTCTATATACATAGCTCTTTCAGGGAAATTTCTTTGGTGAGGTAAATGGATTATGATGGAAGTCTTTCAGAATTATTATTTTTTTTTTACATTTCAAGTTAAATTTCCTATGTGTTTACTTCATGGGGCTAGTTCCCCCAACCCCCATTACTCCAGTAGCTCTTGGCTCTTCCTTTTCTCTTGGCTTTATTTTTAAAACAAGTTAAACATTTTTGCCCTTTCAGTTCTATTGATGTGGCATTTTTGTATATTTTTCCCTTTTGTTTTGGACAAGGCTAATGATGTGTTTTGTTTTTATATTACATATATTTAGGGATAACTCCCTCTTTGTAAGTGGTCTCTTATAACAAAGTAAAACATTTAAATAAAGCTAATAATACTTTAACCTCATCTGAAAGTATATGAGACATTTCACATCAATGGGACTCCCCTTACATCTTTATTAAAAAAAAATAGCAGAAATCTATTTTCTCCCCTTCCCACTCTGGTTCCATTAAAAAATTTCAAGCAAATTTCTTAGAACAAATATGCATATTCAAGCAAAACAAAATCCCTTACTAGCTATACACAATTACATATACATATATTTGTATCTGTATATGTACACATGTACACATAGATATACACAGATACATATATTTATATACACGTGTATATATACACAAACATATATGTGTATATATTTGTTGTTCAGTCATCTCAGTAATGTCCAACTCTTTGTACCCATTTGGGATTTTCTTGGCACTGGAGTGGTTTGCCATTTCCATCTCCAGTTCATTTTACAGATGAGGATACTGAAGCAAATAGCGTTAAGTGACTTGCCCAGGGGCACACAGCTAGTAAGTGTCTGAGGCTGGATTTGAACTTAGGTCTTCCTGACTCCATGCCTGGTGTCCTATCCTTTCAGCCACCTGGCATCTGTGTGTGAATGTACATGTACATGTATGTATACAAACTTAAGTATGTTTGCATATGCATACACGCGTCTCATCCCGAAACCTACGTCCATCACTTCTCTGTAATGGATTACATGTTTCATCATTGAGCCTCTGGAATCATGCTTGGCCATTGTATTGATTGTAGTTCTTGTAGTTTTTAAAATTGTTTGTTTTTATAATGTTATTGTTGTGTAAATTCTTACTGCTGTATACATTTATATACAAATGCAAGGAAGCACATTCTAAAGCGATTCAAACACTGAATGATGAGCAGAGAACTGTAAAGAAGCACCACACAGTCAGTCTATGACTAGCATATTGGTTGAGTGTCAGGATCCCAACAGGCTAGAATGATGAGTCTAATCTAATAAAATGAAATTTAATATTGACAAAGGTAAAATTCAAAAAATCAACTTCAGAAGTCTAAGGTGGGAGAGATGTGGCTAGACAATAGGCTGTGTGAAAAAGATCTGGAGATTTTGATTGACTTCATGCTCAATGTCATTAAACAGTGTGACATGACAGCCTTAAGAAAGTTAATGCACTCAGACTGAATAAGTGAAAGTATAGTATTCCAAATGAGGGAGGTGATAGTCCTACTCTCTGCTGCCATGATCAGACTGGTCTGAGTATCATATTTAGTTCTGGGCATTGAATTCTAGGGAAGTCATTGACAAACTGAAAAGAGTCCAGACCAGAGGGACCAGGATGTGGTAGGATTCTAAACTATGGCATATAGGGAACTGTAGAAAAAAATGGGGGATGTATAGCCTGGAGACAAGAAGAATTGGGGTTTTGAGAGGAGCATTATAGTTGCCTTCTGGTATTTGAAGGGCTATTATGTGGGAGAGTTTTAGACTTGTTCTGTTTGGTCCCAGAGGGCAGAAATAGGAACAGTTTTGTAGAAGTTGGAGAGAAGTAGATTTTGACTTAATATAAAAGGTAATGTCCTAATAAGTGAAGCTGTCAAAAAAAATTGAATGGATTGGTTCAAAAGATTCTGGAATCTCTATCACTGGAGATCTTACAGTAGAGCCTGGATAAGCACTTATCATGAATGTTATAGGATGGATTCATATTTAGGAAGAAATTGAACTAAATGGTTTCTAAAGTCAATTTCAACTCCAAATTTCCATGGTTTTAAATATTTAGGACAACATTACCGTAATATAAAGAACACTGAATCTGTAGTCAGAAGACTTGTCATTTATTCATCCTGAGCAAGTGGCTTCCATTCTCTGGACTTCAGTTTTCTTGTGTATAAAATTAAGGTGTTGGATTATATGCTTTCCAAGGTCTCTCTCAGCTTCTGAATCCTTTGTTTTATAATGTTTCCTGGGAAGAGTCATGAGCTGAAAGTTGGCAGAACTGAATTCTAGCCTTATTCTGCAACTAACTACCATGTAGCCTTAGACAAACTCATTGTAGTGTTCCAGAACCCTTCTCTGTGAAATTGGTGAGATTATATGGAAAAGTGTTCTAAAAAGCAGAAAGTGATAAAAGTGCAGTATTTAGCCAGAACTACCCTTGGGATATTGCAGTGGGAGTATGGTCAGCTTTAGGGGTCCCCACTACATTTGGAGGAGGATGGGAAGTAGGCTCAGATTCAAACCCTGACCTATATCTGTTCTATAGTCTTAGATGACACTCCTACCTGGGCTTCTTGCCCAGCTTGGATCTCTGACTTCTCACCCTACTAAGATACCAAATCTTGGTCACAATCTCCAATTTGGCAGGATTCTCCCTAAAAAAGTAAAATGAAAATTAGACTCAAATTCCTGGAAATTGATTAGAAATGTTAGAAAATGTTAGCAGTAAATGTGATGATGTTTTCATCACTTCATGCTTCCATGATAATGGAGTAGATTTCAAGTATAACAAAACCAGATGGACGCAAAGCTATTTAGGACTTTTCATCTGGCCCCCTTGTTCAACTCTTCATTTTATCTTTCATATTAGGGAAAGATATTATCCCCTTCCAGACTGATATGAAACAGCCACCTAAAAGAGTGGCCTTTTTTTTGTTTTGTTTTTGCTTTGTCAATATTCCCATGCCAAGACAACCCCTCTCTTTTTATTCCTCTCTTTTTACTAGTAGGAAACACCTGGTTTTCCAAAGCGAAGGCCCAGCAAACAAGCTGTGCCCTGAGCTTGGCATAACAATGATCCTTCACACCCACCCTCTGTATGAACTCAGTCACAGCAGAATCCCAGAATTGTTTCACACCAGCACCAGGTATTCTCTGAGCTGGGACAAGTGCCTGTAGTACCCAAGTTCTGGTCATGTATTCCTGCTATGAGTCAAACTTGGCTCACTGCTGCAGTTACCCTTCATTGTCAGGGCTACAACTGACTGCATAGCCATTAGTATATGCAGCATTAGTATATGAGATTTGCCCACACTAAAGTGGTTTTCCTACTAGAGGAGGACCTGGCACATGTGTCCAGTTTCCTGCCTCCAAAGGAATAAAGAAAGCTTTTTGCTTATGACCACTGTTAGCACTTTTGTTTTCTTTCTTTCTTTATTTTATTTTTCAGAGTTAACTGTGGTTGTGATCACCTTTGGGATTTTTAGAGTTAACAGCAGTTTGGCCATTTGTTTTCAGAGCTGACAGCTTAAACTTATTGGTTCTCCAAACTCAGGCCTTCTGTGAGGCTATACCAATAATTAAACACTTGTTTAAAAGGCTTTAATTCCTAGCTGCTGCTGGGCTAATCCAAACAGAGCCCATTAAATATGTTAATTAAATACAGTAGTTAGTGATTTCAAGAACTCCAGAGCCAGATTCTCCATGGACATGAACTCGTATTTCAGGTATGGCTAAAGATGGGCAATTGAACCTTACTTCCTGTGCTGATTCCCTACATGTTTCTGGTCAGAGAACAGACACATACTTCTGTAGGTGAAAGAACACTTACAGAATAGAGTGATTTAAGGGTATTTGGAAGAGGTTACCAATGCAAGGAGAGTCCTTCATTCATTCATGAGTCGCCATCATTCCTGGTTCACTTAATTTTGTTGTTAGCTGCTGCATTTCATTAGAAAGGATTTCCTCTCTGGTTTCAGATGCATGAGGATACATTTTCTACCTTTGCTGACTGTATCACAGTTTGCTTGGCAGCTGGTCTATTGTAAGTCCAGGAGAGATTGGATAAATTTAGCCTTGATTAAAAACTGAATCATTGAACTGAGAGATAGTTTAAAGCACAATTACTCAGCACAACTGTTTTCCCTCTCCACCAAACCTCTTCTCCTTGTCACCCTAGGAAATAGCTTTTCTTTAAAGCTCTGATGCAAAACAGAAAATTTTGGATAACTTATTAGTGGACCATGAACTCAAGCAATTATATGTTCACCAAAGAAAGTTGGTGGGGCTTTGTGATACCCTTTTTATGCTGTCCCTGACTCAACAGCAGGGAAGCCACTGATAGAAAGACTGACTTCAAAGCCCACAGTGAAGAAGGAGGAGTGCCTCTCTCTTCATTAAACTGTCAGGCTGATGGAGAGATTTGTAGGAGGAGCCCCCATGGTGAAATGCCCTGCAAAGGCAAGTGGCAGCAATATTGAATGAAAGGATTACATAGCATCATGAGGCAGTGTGGTGCAATAGAAAGAGTTCTAGATTTAGAGTCAGAGGGCCTGAGTTCACGTCCTTATTTTATCACTTTATTAGCTGTTTGGACTTAACAAAGTAATTTCATCATTCTGGGTCTCAGTTTCCTCATCTGTAAAATGAGGGGTAGGACTAGATGACCTTAAAGGTCCTTTCCAGGTAGAAAATCCAATCATTCTATTTATAGTAGTGACTGGTGGATCATCATACTCATGGTGGGTTTCTTGCTTTAGGTAGAGTATCAATCTTTCATTAAATTAATCATCAATTAATCAAGCATCTACTATAAATGCTAGATGCTGTACTAATAGTAGTGATACTTCACTTTATAGTTCCACATCTCTTCTGCCACTACACACCTTCCTGTCATGCCCCTCCCTGCCCTACTCCTTACCCCACCACCAAAATTACAGCAATAGAAACATAGTCAAACCAATATTGCATTGCTACTAAAAAGGGTGAGTCAAATCTACTTCCCTGTGGTTGGATGTACCATCCTTGTGACTTTCTAAACCAAAATACTCTTCCCTGGCTACCTCTGCTTTATCTCTCCCTGTTAAGAATATAAGATCCTTGAGTGAAGGGACTTTCTTTGTTTCTGCATTGCTTAGTATAGTTCTTAGTACTTCCAATAAAGTAAATATAATACATATAGTACATATAATAAAGTAAGCATATACTAAGCTTAATAAGTGATTTTTCATTCATTCACTCATCAACCTGCCCACAGGCTATCTTTAGAAACATACCCAAAACCCCACCCCCCAAATGGTAACCCCACAAGATATGCAGTTTGGCCTAAAATTTTGCCCACCAGACTCTTGGAAAGCCCCTAACATGCAAATGCTACCTAGACATAATAATCCACATTTCTGCAACATTTTAAAGTTAAATGAATCACTTTTCCCCTACATCTGACATCCTGTGATGGGTAGGCACTCAAATGCATGTATTTCCATGCCCGTGTTGTAGATGAGAAAACTAAGGCTCATTATAGCTCAAGGTCACATTTATCCAAGGTCACATAACTAATAAATATCATATGAGGTATCTTGAGTCCTGATCCACTGCTTTTCACTGTGTCAAACTTGTTCCCTAGAAAGAGATAACACATTAACGGTTGCCATTCCTGAATGTGTCAGCAAGATGATAATTTCTTATCATACAGCAAAAAGATGGGTCTATACATTTTGATGGAGAATCAGGAAAGGCCTAGAGGATAGGATGTTAGTAGACACTGGATAACTAGGTCTTTATAGAAGCCAGAAAAGGGCCTGGGGAATCTAGGAAGTGACTTGAGAGCCAAGTGTAGGATATGGGAGTAAATGTGGTGATGGGGAAAAAAAAACTGTACCATCCTATGATGTACTTTTGCTGAGGGCTGACCCCATTTACAGATTTACAGATTATTCGTTTTTGTTTTTTTTTTGGCTAGGCAATGGGGTTAACTGACTTGCCCAGGGTCACACAGCTAGTAAGTGTTATGTGTCTGAGGCCGGATTTGAACTCAGGTCCTCCTGAATCCAGGGCCAGTGCTCTATCCACTGTGCCACCTAGCTGCCCCCAGATTATTTATTAAAAAAAAGCAAACACATTTGCTTACCCTCTCTCTAGAACAGTATTTTAGTCTTTAAAAAAATCACTTTATCTTTTCTCTGCATCTCTGAAACTCTTTCCTAAAAGGAGCCTCTCTATGATAACCATATCACTTACTGAGAGTACGGCCCTCTAGAAAGAAGTTAAAGGATCTGACTCCTTTGAATCCTGTTTCTCCCACTTTTTCTACCTGTGTGACCTTGTACAGATCACTTAAATTCTTTGGGCTTAGATTTCTTCATTTGCTTTTATCACCTCCTCTCTTACTTCTCCCACCTTTGGAGTATGTGCAAATATTTTTGTCTGTGGGAGGCGGAGAGGCCAGTAGAAATTTGAGCATGTATACATGCTCCTGTCTATCTATGTAGGACTCATTGGTGCATTGAGTTTTTCCCCTCCCATTGGCTCCTGAACCCCAATGACAGACAAACACCAGGGATTGGTGTAGGTTGCCAACCCCAGAGGTTTCAGTGAAGCTAGTTACTATATTAGATGTAACATGAAGGATCTGGACAATATAACCTCCAAAGTATCTACCAGGTTTCACTTGTATAAAGATGTTGTATTGGGGGTATGGGGAGAGAAGCTAAGGGATACAATGTAATTTCACCAAATACACAAAGGGAGTATACTATTCTCAAAGAAGCCTTACTGAGCCATGTTGAAACAACCAAATCTATGAGGACCTACCTTATTTTATCATTTACA
Source organism: Vombatus ursinus (assembly GCF_900497805.2). Classification (NCBI taxonomy): domain Eukaryota; kingdom Metazoa; phylum Chordata; class Mammalia; order Diprotodontia; family Vombatidae; genus Vombatus; species Vombatus ursinus. The sequence continues at coordinate 73,115,049 of NW_020954576.1, read as the reverse complement.
TATAAAGCTGTTTACTCCCCCCCCCCACACACTCTAAGGGTACTTAGGAGGATGCTGCATTTACTTTTCTTTTCTTTTCTTTTTTTTTCTTTTTTCTTCTCTTTTTTTTTGCAGCCAAAAACGTGGTTTATTGAAGATTTTCCATATTAGCTAGACTATTCAGGAGTCTGAGCATCTATGGGCTATTGGCTAGATTGTGAAAATCTGCGCAGTGGCTAGATTCTAAGAATCAGAGCCTCTTAATGGAGACAAGATGGACCTTATATACAGAAAGACTGTGGAAGGGATCTAGGAGTGGCCAAGTAGTTTGGGGTGATGGGAGGAAAGGCCTAAGGAGATCTGGATGGGAGTGGCTAGTAAGCTGTGGTGAACAGAACTCCTGGGACCTGGACCTCGTGGCCAAGGGAAAATGGAGCCTAGCTAGGATTAAGGGTGGGAAATGGCCAGGGGCCATAGGGAGGCAAGACAATGGAGGGGAGATTGGGTGTCCATGAGGTAACAGAATTCCCAAGGGTGGGAAATGGAGCCTATATGGGACCAAGGGTGGGAAGTGGCCTGGGGCCATAGGGAGGCAAGACTATGGAGGGGAGATTGGGTGTAGCCACAATGAAAGGCCAGTTGATGGGATTATAACCTCAGGGGAATGCCAGAGATTTGGCCATGTGGGAATGTCCAGGGTTTTTCATTTCCAGATTCCAACCTCATCATTCCCCCCTCAAACAAATAGGAACCCAAATTCTTTTGGGGTAAGGGGCAAAGGTCTCAGTTTCTGAAACTGCTTCCTGCTGGCAAGGGGCATAGAGCTGCCCCTGCCTCGAGGACGTCCTGAAGAGGAGGTTGACTGGAACCAAGCGCAGGCAGCATCCAAGGAACGATGGGGCGACATTGGCTGGCACTTGCTGTTACCAACTGTAGGTGAATGGCCTATAGTCTGGAAGACACAAATCTGACAGAAAAGACTGCAGAGCCCAGATATAAAACAGGGACTAAATTTAGGGCCCAAGTGAGAGAATAAAACATCCTTAGCTCTATTTGGATTCAGATAATTGAGTTTTCCAACCATGAAGTATCAAATCTACCCATCAAATCCACCAGGAATAGCCAGGTGGGTAACATTCCCTTTAGTTCCCACCAGTATCACCTTCTCTGAATAGCTTGTGGCATTTCTCTCAGATGGTGGATTATTGATTAACGATGGATTATGACCCATCAGACAACTCAAAATAAAATCCTATGAGCTTTTACCTCAAACAGCAAGTTTTACTAATCACAGCTTAGGAAAAACTTTTCCAGGATTTACATCTCAAACTTAAATTTGTCCTGATGTAAAAAGCCAATCATTAGAGATTTCTATACAAAGCTCAAACAATTTTTTTTCAAGTTTACACATTAAAACAATAACCTACAATAGGCGATTTTAGTGGTAACCAAATTATGACAAGTTGCTTGACATAATTCCCTGATGTCAAAAAAAAATTTAGCTCAACTGTCTCTCACACTTCTGGGGAACATGGGGAGGTCTGGTGCACAGAGGGAAAAGAGAGATAGGAGGCTTAACTAGAGAATATTGGCTCCCCAAATTCACCATCAGGTTCCTTCCCAACAAAGGGGCAGGGCAAGAGGAGAGCATAAAGAGGGAGTGTTCAAACAACAGATCCTCAAGCAGGCAAGAGAAAGGGTATATCCCTTCAATGCCCATGACCCAACAGGTAGAGGGGCAAGCAGGGCCAGAGTAGAACAGAGAACATAGCCAAGATAAAGTGGGTAACCTTACCTTCCATTTAGCCCAGGGCTTGATGAGAGAGATGGAGAAAGTGGGAGTGCTACCAAGCCCCAGACTCCCTTGTCATTCCCAATCTTGAGAAGATTGGAGGATGGGGTACTGAGGGGTGATTCCACTACTTTTCCAACCTCGAGGACAATCCTTCCTCCAATGTCCTTCCTGGTCACATCTTGGACACTGTCCCAGAGGCATTGGTCATGGGTGCTCCCTCAGGAGAGTGCCCTGGAGGGGCATTCCTTGGACCAGTGACCCTCCTGGTGGCATCAAAAGCAGGTTTTCCCACTGCCAGAGTTGCCAGGAGCACTCTTGGGTTTTTTTCCTGGCCATGGCAACAGCCAAGAATTGAGCATGTTCTCTGTCTCTAGCCCTTTCCCTTCTTTTTCTTTCCTCCATTGCTCCTAAGTCTCTGTTGTTAAAAACTCCAAAGGCCATCTCCAGTAATTTGGGCCTGAGGTGTTTGGAGTCCCATTGCCAATTTCTGCAATTTCCTCCTAATATCTGGGGCAGACTGATTAATGAAATACATGCTAAGGCTTGTTGCCCCTTCTATAGAGTTGAGATCTAAATTCGTATATTTTTTAATAGCTTCTACTAACCTGTCTTGGAAAAGGGCAGGGTTTTCCTTTTCTCCCTGAGTAATTTCCTTAATTTTTTGAAAATGTACTTGCTTTTGGAATGCAGTTCTTAGTCCTTCTAACAGGCCAATTACCATGTGATCCCTCCTTGCCCTATCCTCACTCTTCTGATAATCCCATCCTGGGTCAGTAGTGGGAACAGCAGCTGTTCTTGGGGGGTATTTTGTGGGGCCATAGGTAGCAAAACGATCCCCAAATTTTTGGGCCTGTTCCCAGATTCTCCTCTTCTCTTCAGTGGTACTTCAGGTGGAGAAGAGGATATGCAAATAACCCTAAGAAAGCTCAAATTGTAGGGACACGTCCCTAAAACCCTCAGTAAACTTAGTGGGATCTTCTGAGTATTGACCCAGTTTCTCTTTGGTCTGAATGAGGTCTGAAATGGAGAATGGAACGTGCACCCTAATTGTCCCATTAGGGGAGACAGGAACTTCCCTTAGGGGAAAAAGCCTTGAAGGCACTGTGGGAACTGGGGCTAGGGAGGTAGGGAGATAGGAAGTCCCACTTCTTATGAGTGAGGGACTGGGAAATGCTGGCTGAACTGGACTGGACTGCAAAGCCAGGGGATCCGGCTGGCAAGGGGAAAAATCAGCTGACACTGGAGGAGGGGGAGGGATCAAGGAAGTAGATACTACTGAGGCTGGGGCTGAGGCCAAGGTCTGGGTGGTCCTTGCCTCTGGGTAAAGGGCCTGGGGAGGAGGTGTTGCCAAAACCTGAGAAGGCCTCTGAAGAGAAATTGCAGGTTGGGATGGAGGAAAAGGGGAGGAAAAGCAAGGGAAAAAGGGGTTAGGCCAGGAAAGAGGGGGATGGGAAATGGGGGGCCAAGGGAAAATGGGGAGAATAGGGAGGGGATAAGGATTGGGGAGGTGCTGTAGCCCTGGGAGCCATAAAAAGAGGGTCATCCAAAAAGTCTAATTCATCCCCATTCCCCATTTGTGGGGTGGCTCTAGCTATGAGCATCCTACAATCTTTTCTGAGAATGGGGTCCCAAGAAAGTTCTACAAAAGTTATGTAGACAATCTCCACCCATTTTCCTTCTCTGCTACAATATCGTTTTAACTCTGAGAGCATATTTTGCTGTAATGTCCCAAAAATGGGCCATGCCTCATAATTTTCCAGGTGATACTGAGCCCAAATGGTGTTGCAAAAGAACACCAACCTTGTCTTTTGCAGTTCTTTAGAGAAACTAAATTTTTCCCAATTTCGTAAAATACAGCCCAAAGGTGAATCTTCAGGAATTGAAGAGGATTGACCTTTTTCAGGTGTGGGGACTGGAAGTCCCCCCCCTCCTTAAAAAAAGATTTAGGAATAAGACTCGGGAAACAGACAAAAAAGTCAAAAACCCAAAGAAGTAAGTTAAGTTTTCCCAAGTCCCCGGCATTGAGAGAATTGACAGGATTGGTCCTACGATTCTGCCCACGTCCATGGTCTTGAACAGAACCACTGGACCGAGAACCTAAGAGCATCAGGCTGAGTTTAAGACCACCTCGTAGCTGTCTGATCTAATGGGACCTGAGAGGTCAGGCCTGAAAAGCACTTCCAAGTTAAGCCTTTCTAGTTGCTTGGAAATCCACCCAATTGAAGGGTAAAAAAACAAGGGGATTAGGGGAAGAGGGGAGAGATACATACCTTCCAGGCCCGGCTATTGAAGAGTTTGGTATTGGCAGGTTTTCCCAGTGCAGGGAACCATATGATGCGGTCTAGAGGTTAGGGGTCCTGGAATCCCAAATTCACAACACCTAGGTCCTGCCCGAAAGAATTTGACCCAAGCCTTCTTGCAGCCAAAAACAAGGTTTATTGAAGATTCACCATATTAGCTAGACTCTTAAGGAATCTGAGCATCTATGGGCTATTGGCTAGATTGTGAAAATCTGTGCAGTGGCTAGATTCTAAGAATCAGAGCCTGCATTTTCTTGTAGTTTGGGTTCTACCATGTTCTATGCATGGCCTTAGAACATTAGAATGAGAAGTTTATTTCCCTATAAAACATTTCATTGCACACAGCTAAAACAAATAGGCCTGACCTGATATGTACTTTTTTAGGACAATGTGAGATTTCTTGCTTATGAAAAAAAGAAATTAGACCAGGAATCCTATCCCAACTTCTGAGCCATAGTTAATTCTAGGTGGCACTGAATAAAAATTCATATTTATATAGGTTCTTTTGAACTTCAAAGTTTACAAAGTACTTTCCTCATATAGCTCCTCACTCATAGCTTTGTAGGTTTGATGGGGGTGGAGTGGGGTTAAGACTCTTCTTAGGTTTTGAAGTACTTCGTGAGGATGTACTAAAACTGTAGCTCAAAAGAACCTGCCAGTGCTCTTATCATGGATAGTCAACCAAATGGCACAACTTGCTCAATGTAAAAGCATTTATTAAAATGCCTCCCTAGAGTCTACAGGGAATTTTCCTTTGGGTGAGATCAGGACCTCTCTTGTTAGAGCAAGATCTCAGCTCACTCTCGTCTAAAGAATTCATTTGATCTTGTACATTTTCTTGTATACTTTAGCTGGTAGAATTCTGTTTTATGTTTGGTATCTGAATAAGGGGTTTGCTCCTTATTCACTACTGTAATGGTCTTTTGTGTAACTCTCATTTGGTAGTCAAGCCTGTGGGTGTAAGCAGGATTATGGAATAGTGAATAGGGAAGCCAATGCCTTTGTTACTTTTGAACAGAAAAACAGTGTACCCCTAAACCATAAATATTTAGGGGAGGGGCAAATAGATATGATTCTAGTCTGGATCCTCTCAGAGAAGAAGTGAGATGTTTTATCTCTAAAGAGTGTTTATGTTGACTACATTGTGGTTACTTTTTCCTTTCTCCTTCAGAGATGCCAAACTCTCTTGGTTTATAAGAACTAACACTTATATGATACAAGGTTTACAAAACATTCTTCACATCTTCATTCCCATTTTATAGTTGACAAATCTGATACTATGATTTTCTTATGATCTTGTAGAATGTCTGACATAATATTTAAGGAGGTAACCAGTGAATTCTTTCAGTTTCTTCTTTGCTCTGTAATTCTGAGATAATTGGGCAGGTTTCCTTTATAACTTCTTGAAATGTGATACACAGGCTCTTTTTTTGCTGTTGTTTATGGCTTTCAGGTAGTGAAATGGTTCTGTCTCTCCTTGATCTGTTTTCTTGGTCAGTTGTTTTTCCTAAGATATTTATTTCATGTTTTCTTCAATTTTTTTTTCAGTCTTTTGACTTTGTTTTATTGTTTTTCAATGTCTCCTGGACTCATTGACTTCCATCTGGCCAATTCTGATTTTCAAGGAGTTATTTTCTGAAGAGAAATTCAAACCCAGCTCACCTGACTCCTGTCCAATATTCTTCCTACAATGCTATGCTATTTCTTTTTCTTTAGCTGTTCCTCTTTTTTCCTCTTTTACTAGATCCTCATTATCATTTCCCCAATCCTTTAATATAGATATTTCCCAAGGTTGTGCCCTTGGTCCTCTTATCTCTTTTTCATACATTACCTACTGGGAATCTCATTTAGTCTTTGATCTTTCATCTCTAAGCAAATCTCTGGCCTTACTTATGAGCTCCAGATCAGAACCACCATTTCTCTCAGTGGCATAACCATTATCTCAGCATGCCCTCTCAATCAGTCAACAAGTATTATTTATTAACTACTTACTATATTCCAAGTCCTGTGCTAAGCTCTGGAGATAACAAGTACAAGCAAAAAGTAAGACGTTCTACCCCCTCAAGGAGGGTATCCTAATAGGGGAAGACAATACATCAAAGGGAAGTTGAAAAACTGGGCCATAAGGGTTGGAAGTATTTCGATGAATTTCAAGTAGAAGAGGAATTAGATTTCTTTGGCTGGCCTTGACTTACAGAGTAGGAGTAATGGTAGAAGTGGCATGGAAAGCAGATACTGCCTTGATCAAAGAAAAAAACTGTCTAATAATTAGAGCTTTTAAAATACAATCTGCTGCTTTGGGTTCCCCTTTCATGAAATATTGTTAAACAAAGGCTAAATGACTCAGTGTATGGTCAAGTGATTTCTTTTACATTATGGGTATGACTAATTGTTTTTTGAGGTTGCTGCTACCTCTGAGATTATTCTATTAAATGTGACTTGCCCATAGTCACTGGTCTAGTAAGATACTAAAGTGAAATGAAAGATTACTGGAATCAGGAAATCCGTGTACTAACTTAGATCTCTGATCTTGGGTGGGTAACAACTCCTCTAACATAGTTTTCTTCATCTCTAAGCTAACAGCAACTCCTTCACAGGGTTGTTGTTAAGATCAAATAAAGTAATATAAGTAAAACATTTGCAAACTTTAAAGTGATATATAAATGTTAACCATTATTATTATAACTGTTATTGTCATTATTGTTATTAGTACTTAGCCTTAAAGCACTATATAAATGTAACTTACTTTGAGTGTCAGAGCTCAATGCTTCTTGTGCTATGCCATAGTGGCTAAAGTGTACTAAAATTTACTTTGTCTGAAGGTTGACTGGTGGTGTGCCCAGGTGACTCAAGAATATGAGTTGTGGTATTAGATGAAGCATTGGCGTGATAAGGCAAATGACGGAGAAGAGAGAATCAGTGGGTAGGAGGAATCCTGCCACACTAGACCCTTACTTGGGTTGGGATGCTAATTTACACCTTCTCAGTCCTACAGTAGTAAGACTGAATCTGCTTTCCTGTCACCGACAACCTCTATCTTCCCTACATGCTTCCCTGAGGATTTATCTGGGAGTCCAGGAATTGCCCTCTTTAGCTTCTTTGTAGGAACAGATACCTCAAAGAGAGGCAATTACAGTGCTTGATAATAAAAAGAGCATTCATAGGAGACTGTGGCTTAAACAGCCCCAATTCTAGGCCACCTTCTATTTTCCTCCCCTTCAACAAGGAGGATTCTTTTGATCAATAGCCAGCATATGTGCTGAACTAGTCTTTGGGGAGGCTTGGCTCTGTTATAGAGATAAATGGCTGCTTCCTTTTCAGTTTTTTACTTGGTCTGATGAAATCCCACTAGCTCAAGAAAGATTAGGTCAGCTGTGGTGAGTGGGGGGGCAGATTGGAGAGTATTAAGAAAAGGTACTTTGTGTTTGATACACAAACCACTTGTCTTTTTTAAGGAAAAGTAATCACTCCTGTTTCAACAATGCCTATTGTTTTTGATGATTACAGTCAAATTTCACAGGGCCCATGATGGGAATATGCAAGTTGGTCATGTCATTGGATGGCAGAGTTATAACTAGCAGTTTTTGCCTCATAGGTCAAGCACGATGCTTGGGGTTATCCCAGGAAGCCACAGCTAGGGAGTAGGTTGGAGGAAGAGTTTTTTTATCTTAATTAACAATTCCTAATTAATAATTCTAAGTAGGGGGCCAGGTTTGGTTGTTTATATTCTACTGAAGGACTGCAAGTATTATAATCACCTAAATTTGGTTCCCTGGAATAAAGCTCCAGTTGCCCTCATATAGAGCCTGCCTTACATACAGAATAAGTTTCATCTCTGTCACCAGTTAATGATTTTTCACCAGTTTTATTACTTTAAGGTGACTTTAGGCCAATCAGTTGTAAGGAGACAGGAGGTTTTTTAATGATACGGCGACCACCGAGATCTACACTTTATAATCTATGAGCCCTATAACAGGTTGAAAGGAGAAAAGGAAGGAGAAAGGAGCATGACTTACTTTGTAGCTGACTTCTCAAATTTATTGTTCACCATATAGAGGTGGGGGAGGGACTACTTGGGTTGGGAGCCTGTGAAATATTCTTGTCTGTATATTCCTAGATTGAGGTCAGCAAATAGCAATAAGGAAAAAAAAAATTCCTTTAAATTTGTTTGTGGTCTGAGTTTCTGACAAGTGTTAACCTTCCCTAGACAGCCTTCGGATTCTAAAGATTCTGTCTTTAAAGGTACAATTAACTGATAAACATCTTCTCCTTTAATCAATAAGCATTTCTTAAATACCTACCTGTTCCACTAGGTCTTAGGGATACAAAGTCAAATTTGAAAATAGCTCCTGCCCTCAAAGAACTTACATCTTAACAGGTGGAAAGAACATTAATATAAGATAAGGTAAATTCAAAGGAGTCCAGTCTCTTACATGTACTAGCTGTGTGATCCTGGGCAATTCACTTAACCTCTCTATGACAGTAGACAATTCTCTAAGATCTTAAGTTGCAGACAGATTGCTGATCCACCTATAGGTGCTTAAGAAATAAAATCTGCTTCCACCAATGAAAAAATGTAGAGTAATTTCTGTGGATTTTTGTCCAGAATTTCATACACTGGGGACAGTGCATCTACAAACTGGATCAGCAGGCAGGTACAGAGGCTTACAAAATGCTACCAGAATTGCAAGTCAGAAACCTTTCATGGCAGCTGAGTTTCAAGTGCAAAATTAGGATAAGGGGACTGAGATTTGGCCAAAGTAAGTCAATAGACTTACTAGATACCTTTAAATAGAACATTCATTAAAGTGTTTATATGTGAAGTCCTCTGCCAAAATAACCTAAATAGAGGGTAAGGTAGAAATAGATAAAAAGAAATGGAAAGATGTTTTCTCATTTCTAAATAATGTGGGCAGGTGTGTGTCAAGTCATATTAATGCATTACTACCCATAGGCGCAATTAACATTTATAAGCTTGATGTCATCCAGGTGTTTATTTTTTAATCTCTACACCCACAAAATGTCATGTTAACAACCAGCAAAACCAGCTGGTTTGAGTTTCATCTTATTTTACTCCTCCAGTTGAGCTCAGGTGGATGTGTTAGCAAGCTATTAAAGGTCAAGGAGAGAGGGGAGCAGGAGATTCTAAAATGAGGCCTGAATAATCTTCAGAGGAGCCACTCAGCCCTTTGATAACCAACCACTGATGACTCTAACTAGCTGTAGTACTACAGAGCAGCAATAGAGGTATGTAGCCAATCAAATTTCCTTTGGTAGTGTTTGGAGGGTCTTATTTGCATTGTAGTTTCATAAATTGTGAAATTGAGAATTGTATGTTGTTTCACCTTATTCTAAAAGCAAATCCCTGACTACAGTCCTATATCTGACTGCTGTCTGGCAAAAAAAAAGTTTTAGAACCTTTGATTGAGAGATTTTACTTACAAACACATCCCAGTCACCTAGAAGCTTGTGGTCCTGTCTCCTCATTCAGGCCACCACCTGTTTCCTGACTACTAGCTAGGAGGAAAGCTATTAGTACTGTGAATTTTATTGGTCTGTCTTGGGATGACTCATAAAAGGAACATAAAGAAAGGTGGGAATGGAAGCTAAGATAGGTTATCAATTAATTTTTTTAATGTACCATATGATGCTTCCTGGTCTCCTACTCTAGAAGATACTATCTCAGTAACAATTAATCAAATGACTTGTACTCACCAAACACCTACTATGATCCTAGCACTATTCTTAATACTATGGCAAGTTCAAATAATTTTTTTTTCTATTAATGAAGCACATGTCAAAAAGTAACCTGAATTTTTTTCATCTTTAAAGAAATAGAGAACATATTTAGCTTGGCTGCTTTTTAAAAAATTTGAATTTCATTTAATAAATTGACCATGAAATGGAACAGAAATTTATCTATTTATCTATTTACATATATGTTATTTAAATAAAGTTGAGGCTAATGGGGATAGATAAGGGAAACAATAGTGGAGAGAAACAGAAGCAGAGAAAGAAATATAAGAAAGAAGCAAGGAAATTGTAGGTCCTGAGGTTTCAAAAAAAAAAAAAAAGAGGATTGGTAACAGGTAGAGGGAACAAAGAAATTGTACCCTGCTGTTGACATACACACCTTTTGGTTTTTATAGTTATATACTCTCCTTAGTTTCTATCCTTTTGGGTTTTTTTTTTGCATTTTTTTTTTGTTATGGGCTTTAATATGGTCATCATTATGGTCATTATCATCATCACTTCTTTTCTACAGATTTTAGAAATGTTGATTAACTCATTAATTATTTTTCACAGCTCTCTAATCCTTACCATTTTAGAGGCTACATTCTTAATAGGTTCACCAAAACACTATGCTA
>NW_020954576.1:73061247-73104597 GCF_900497805.2 Vombatus ursinus | reverse complement strand
CATTTTAGAGGCTACATTCTTAATAGGTTCACCAAAACACTATGCTACAGTTGAAGTTATTTTGGGACAAATAGTAACAATGATGGCGATTAAAGACTAATTTTTCATCAGCAATAGCTGATATTTATAAAGCACTTTGTTTTCAAGGGGCTTTTTATATGTTCTCTCATTTGATTCTCACAATAATCCTGTGGGGAGAGTGCTATTGGTAGCCTTATCTTACAGATGAAGAAACCAAGATTCAGAGGAAAAGTGAATTGCCCACAGTCACATGGTTAAATGTGTGAAAAAGGATTCAAATGCATGTCTTCCTTACTTCAAGTCCATAGCTCTATCCACTACACCACCTGCTCCTTTAAATAAGATGTGGGCTGCAGTTAGTAGTTGCACTGAGTGGTGACGGGGTAAAGAGTAGGGAATATAAGACATGATTCTAACCCACAAGAAGTTTCTGGTATATTTTATAGAAACATAGAATCCCAGAGTTGTAAGCTACCTCAAAGGTCATCTAATTCAAAACTTATAATGCAGTAGAAAGATTGTTGAATTTGCAGTCAAAATACTTGGGTTAAAATGCAAGCTTTTGTGACCTTGGGTAAGTCACTTAACTTCTCAGGAACTTAGTTTCCTCATTTTGTGATTCTCAATTCATGATCCTATCAACTCTTATGTAAAACAAATATTCTATCTACTATACATCCCCAACAAGTGATCAATCAGTTCTTGCTTGAAACAAGTAATAGGCAGCTCACTACTTCCAAAGGCAGTCCATTTCATTTTTGGAAAATTCTTACTGTTATATAATTTGTGAATTAGGACATACATACTCAGAGCATTTAATGAGAAAGACTATTGTATATCTATTTGTGTATACATACATATGAAGTTATACATGTGTATTACTGAAGTATTATATAATATATTCGAATGGAGCTGTGGTCTCATGTATACAGATCTTCTCTCCATTGATATGGATCACAATGTATCCATGCCTGCCTATCACATGTGACTCTTGCCCATATCCTCCAATAAATTCAGGAGAGGGCATCCATGCAGAGTGTCAGAGGTCTTCCTTGTTTTTTTTTTTCTTTACATAGTGAATATAATGATGGAGCACATGGGCTGTCTGACAATAAGGAGGTAGACCAGACTAGAGTGATAGAGTTTATCACATTGAATATTGGTAGGGTCAGATTGAGGAATAATAGGGGCTAGTGTGGTACAGTTAACCTAGGTTAAAATCTACTACTGACACTATGTCTTGGGCAAGTCACTTAACCTCTCTGGGCCTCAGTTTCCTCATGTGTAAAAATGAAGGGCGTTGGACTAAAGGGCCTCTAAGGTCCCTTCCAGGTTTAAATCTATAATCTTATAATACTGTAAATATAATGGGGGCAAATCATGGAGGGCTTTCAAAGTCAAGTAGAAGAATTTAGTCTACATTGTGAAAGTAATAGTAAGCCATTGCTAGTCTTCCAGTAAGGAAGTGAATTGAAGAAAATAGCCACCTACCCATCCAACTTTATTTCTCCCTACTCCCTTGTATTAACTGTTTGTTCCTAAATTGATGACTTAGAAAGATTAATTTGACAGATTATGTATGGGATGGATTGAAGGGTTAAGAAACTGGAAACAAGACTAGTTAGGAGTCAGCTGAAGTAATCCAGATGTGAGTTGATGAGTCCCTGGATTAGCATAGTGACACTGGAAATGTAAAAGGAGGAAGAAGTAGAAGAAACACTGGAAAAAAAAAGAAGAAATGAGAAACTTATTAGATGTGGGGGGCAAAGTTATTCCAAGTTGTGGGGAAATTGGGAAGAACAGCTGGTTTGCAATGGTGGGAAGATGATGAATGAGGTATAAAACACATCAAATTTGAAGCAACAATAGAGTGAAAATTATATTGGTGAATTGGAAATGTCAAACCAGAACTGGGCCAAGAATCTGAAACTCCAGGTGTTGATTTTAAGTCATTCACTTAGAAATAAAACAATGAGAGAATGATTTCTCCAAGGAACCACCTAGAGAAAGAGGACATATGAAGCATGGCACAATGGAAAGTGCTCTGGATTTGAAGTCAGAGGACTTAGGTTCAAATCTGGTTTCTGATATTTACTACCTGTATGACCATGGGCAAACATCCTGTTATTGCCCAGGAAAGTCTTTAGAGGTATATGTGGCATAGTAGAGTGAATGCTGGACTTGTTGGGAAGGCCTGGGTTCAAATTCTACCTCAGACTTTATTAGTTATGTGAGCTTGGGCAAGTCACTTAATATTTCCTGGCCTTAGTTTCTTCATCTGTAAAATAAAAGGGTTGAATAGATGCCTCTCTAAATACATGACCCTTTGATTCTATAAAGGACCATGGGTTGAGTCCTGGATAATTTTCATTTAAAGCAGGGATGCTTAACCTTTTTTTGGTTACAGATCCCTCTGATAATCTGGTAAAACCTATGGACTCCATTTCAAAATTGTCTATGTATGTGTATACACACACATTATATACACACACATATATATACACATAAATTCACAAACCTGAAGTTAAAAAACCCCTTAATTATAAAGTGAGAGAGAAAAGGCAGCCAGAAAAAGACAGAAAAGTTGCATGGAGGTCAGTGAATATTTATGAAGTGCCAACAAAATACACTAGGAACTGAACAAGAAGTATAGGATATTGTCACTGCCCACCCAGAATTTACAGTCTCATTAGGGACAGCATACACAGATGGCACAGTTAAATAACAATACAAAGCAGGTGGTTTTTTTTTTTTTTTTTTAGAAACCAATTTGTTCACTCAAGGTAGTGTCATGCTTTAGCTACACGTAGGTTTTTGAGCAGAAAAATTATGTGACTTGTTGTAAGCCGAAACATTGTTGTAGAAAAGTGTTTTCTGGTCATATTATCTTCTACTTGGTGCTATTTCTGTTTACTACTAGAAAGGTGTTCACAATCATTCTCACACTGTAGAATCAATCCTTTAAAAATAGACATATCATAGGGTAGGAACAACTTGCTACTGTACAGTTGGATTTAGAGTCAGTCTAGCTCGGCCACGAACTTACTATGTGACCTCTTTCTGTGTGAAAATTATCTCATCTATAAAGTGAGGGAGTTGGATTTGATCTCTAAGATCACTGTTAGCTTTAAATCCTAGAATAGTGTAATTTATAGAAGTCTAGGGAAGAAAAAAATACTTTAGCAAAAAGGGAGAGGTTCTCAATAGTGTTAAATACTGGTAAGGCATTCTATACATATTACTTCAAGAGGGAAATAAGAACTGCGCCAGTCATAGAGTAACCAAGGGCCAGTATTCAGAGGGGTAAATTCCTTCCCCACCAGAGCAATTTGTTTCATCTCCTGTGTCTCATGACCATAATACTGCTATTCCTATCAGATCCCAACAAACTGCTCTTAGGGTTCATATCATGGGGAAGAACAGCTAGGTGGCACAGTGGATAGAGTGCCAGGCTTGGAGTCAGGAAGACTCCTTCCTGAGTTCAAATCTGGCCTCAGACACTTATCAGCTGTGTGACCTTGGGCAAGTCACTTAACCCCATTTGCCTTGGTTTCTTTATCTGTAAAATGAGTTGAAGAAGGAAATGGCAAAACTGCTCCAGTAGTTTTGCCAAGAAAAACCCAAATGGGGTCATGAAGAGTTGCACATGACTGAAAATGTCTGAACAACAACAATAACAGTATGAGATGCCAGGATAAAAAACATAAAATCTAAAATAAAGACAAGTGCTCATCAGCTACTGCCCCACCCAAGGTAAACTATATTCCTCTCCATTGCCTTTCTTTTGTGTACCTATAGAGCTCTTCTATACTAAAAATTCCATTTCTTTAGAGAATACTTTCTCTAACTTTCTTCCATCTTCTAATACTTATTGAAATGTAATTTTCTCTTAAAGATACCAAATGTCTTGGTAATATCTCTAAAGATGGTTATTCCTTTTATACTCCTCACACATGGAGCTAAGAAGAGGACTTGGCATACTTATTGCTCCTGACCACAACTTTCGGACTCTTCCTCTTCCACCATCACTCAGCAACAACCTCTCTTCTTCTAAAGTTCCTTCCATCATGTTCAGATCCTTATTGTTGGCATCCATAGACATACAGGTCAGTGCTCCTCCTCTCCAGTAATTTTCAGTTCAACATCTTCTGTATCTGAACCCAAACATCTTTGAATACCTTGACCTCTGAAGTTCTCAGTCTCCTCAGTCTCCATTCTCTCAACCAATCAGAGGAGTGATTTCATACCTTAGACCCCCTCCCATTAGCTAAATTTGCCCCACCTTCTAGAATTCCTAGTGATTTCTCTGAGTATGAAGAAAACACATTTGAATCTGGCTAAACTGAAGTCACTGATCTTTACTGGTTCACCAGGGAGGCACTGTATGACTTTAAAGTCCTATTTTATATCCAGAAATGTGGATATACATACAGTTAAAGAAGAACAAGATGGTAGTCTAGTTAGGCATCATTATTCACTAGCAAACTGCCTTGCAGCAGAGTAGACATAGTTTTAAATGAATCAAAGAGAATTGGTTCAGTCCAGGTAGAGAGGTCATATTTCAGTGTAACCCCACAAAGGCAGCAGCTGCAATGAAGTATGGTTTTCCCAGTGGGAAGAAAATACTGAAAGATTATGAGAGGTGAGAATCTCATGGGACTTGAGAATCTCATGAAAATGCTCCATGAAGTTGAGCTCAAGGGTGTGATAGAAGTCCATTGACATGGATGAAGAGTCAAAATAAAAAGACTGAGGAGTAGTCAGAAAGGCAGGAAGAGAAACAGGAGAGAAGCATTATGGAAACCTAGAGAACAGCTAGTCAAAAAAGAAGATAAGAAAAAAGCAAAAAGGGCAAGTTCTATCCAGGCTGACCATTTCTTAAACCCATCAGTGAGTCAAACTTCTAACTCCCATGATTCTTGGCAATCCAGGGCAGCAGTGCCTTTCACTTGCAATGTACTTCTGCTACACTTAAGTTCAACTTGAGATTTGCTTGAAATCTGCCTATCTCATTGTGCTACTGGGGACTTGGTGAATTTATACATGATCTTTGTCCTTCCCTACTTCTCTTCTTCAACATTTAGTGAACCATCATCACTTACACTCTATGTACTTTTATATTTTCTTGTCTTGTATTATTGTACTATATTGTTATTGTTTGTACTTTTATAGTGGATTTTTCTCCAGGTAAAGGTAAGTATAGTTTTACTACATTTTAAATAATGTTTGATATAGAGAGATAAGGAAGAAATGGAAAAATGGCCCTCTAACTTTTTTTTAGTGTGCTATAGAGCACAGAGGACAGCCTTTTGTCAGTGGTAGGGAAGTGGGGGCGGGTGGGAGGGGAGAGATTAATTCCCTAGCTTTCAGGGTTTGGACCTACCACATTCCATGGATATTTGGTGTAACTTACTCCATGAAATAACAGGAGGAAAAGACAAAAGTAAACTCACGAGTCTAATTTTCCTAGACTTTAAAAGAAAAATTGTGATCTTATTGTAATCTCTCTGATATGGTAAAGGAGGCTTCACTAATATCTTACACTCTTGACATGAAAGTCATTCCAATGAACAGATTGTATGTGCAATCATTATTCACACTGGAAAAAATTCCAAGATGGATGACAAGAATCATCTTGGTCATTTTAGCCAGTTTGGCACAAGTTTTGAAAAGTGGATTAAATGGATTAACTTTTTAAATGAATTAACTTTTTAATTTCACATGATTAAATTGTCATCAAAAGAACCTTTCTCATCTTGTTCAGGGATCCTTTTATAGTTTTTTTTTTCCTTACAAATATGACAGCTACTCCAGAGTTAGCTAAAGCAACTATTTTCCTGGTGGTCTGCAGGTATTACACATTTTTGCCTTTTACCAGGAAGGGCAGGAAACCCATCAGAATAAACCCTGGAGGCTTACTTAGTGTGGTAGTCAAACAGATAGTGTCTTAAACCAGCATTTTTTAAGTGTTCAATCAAGTACTAATTCGAAACTTCCAATCCAACATGGCTTCCTAACTATGAGAGGCAGCATGATACAGTAGAAAGGGCACTGGATGTGGAATCGATGTATCTGGGTTCAAATTCCATCTCTGCTACTTGCTACATGTAAAACCTTGCACAAACTCCTTCACCTCTCCAGGCCTCAGTTTCTTCATCTGTAAAATGAGAGAATTGGACTAAATAGCTTCTAAGGTCCTTTCCAGATTTAAATCCATGATTTTATGACTTGACGCTTTTCACTTGTGGTTAAACTAGGAAGGGTGGGAAAAAGAATTTTTTGTTCCAATGTGATGTAGTAGACTTGGTATCAAAAACCTGAGTTAGAATCTCACTTTTAACCTTTGATAGATGTATGACTTTGGATAAACCTTTCTGAAACATAATTTCCTCATCTGTAAAATGAAGGGCTTGAACTAGATGACTACTGGTCCTATCACCTTCCTACTCAATGTCCAGTGGTTTCCTTTGGCCTCTAGTATCAAAAAAAGAATACTTTTGGCTTTCAAAGGCTTTCATAAACTAATCCCTTCCTACCTTTCCAGTCTTCTTATACCTTATTCCCTGACAAATACTTTTTGATACAGTGACACTGGCATCCTGGCTGTTGCATTAATAAGACCCTCCACTTTTCCACTCCAGGCATTTTTTTTTCTGTTCCCATGACTGAAACACTCTCCCTCCTCTGTTCCAACTACGACCTCCTTGTCTTCCTTTAAATCCCAACTAAAATCCTACTTTCTACAGGAAGCCTTCCCTAACCTCTCTTAATTCCAATTCTCTCCTCCTTTTAATTACCTTCTCTTTATCCTTTATTTAGCTTGCTTTGTCTCCCTTCTTTGATTGTGATTGAGATTGCAGAGACTCTGTGTGTGTGTTTGTGAGTGTGTGTGTGTGTTTTTATATCCCCAGTGCTTAGCACAGTGCCTGGCATCATAGTAGGTAATTAATACATGCTTATCAAATGAATGAATATTATGACTCCTTCCAACTCTAAATTTATTAATTTTTAATTTTGAGTTAATAATTTCATCTCTCTGAACCTTCTGTAAAATGGGTTATTGGGAGGATCAAATGAAATGCTGTATGAGAATCATTTATAATATAAATATAAACTAGTTGTATTATTCTTCTTTGTATACTATGACTTTTGATTAAAGTGTTTGACCCATGGGTTCATTATTTCACTAAGCCTTTGAAAGTTAGGCAGCATTGAATGATAGAAAGCTTACTGGATTTGAAGTCAGGATAACCTGAATTTATATTCCATTTCAGATGCTAGTTTTGTGACTTTGGGAAGTTAGTCTCTCTGTACCTTAATTTCCTTATGGAAGGGTTGAACTTAATGGCCTTTAAGATTCTTTTTAGCTCTAAATCTCTGATATTTTAATCCCTATGCCACTTATATTAACTACCCCCAGGACATATATTGGGGACATGGTTTGTCCTGTCTGTATTACCTTCAGCTAACCTTGGGACAGGTAAAACAGGTAGTTACAAATCGAGGTTCTTATTTTATTCTCTGGAGTGGAAAAATAAGTGCGTCAGAAGGAGAAAAAATAGCACAGTTGACTTATATAATCAAATATCTTGAATTTACCTTTCTTTTATGTGAGCAATATAGGTCATGATATAATGAAGTATAATTTTGGAGGTCATGTGGTATTTCCCAGGGCATTGATACAGAATCATAGAATGTTAGAAGATGGAAAGGTCTTAGAAATGATCTACTCTCATTTCCTCATTTTAAATATGAGGACAATGAGGTTCATAAAGGTAAAATGACTTCTCCAAAGTCTCAAAACTAGTCAGGTGAAGAGCCAAGATTAGAACCCAGACCTCCTAATTCTTTTAAACAATTTTATTTATTTATTTAGTTATTTTGGTGAGGCAATTGGGGTTAAGTGACTTGCCCAGGGTCACACAGCTAGTAAATGTCAAGTGTCCAAGGCCAGACTTGAACTAGGTCCTCCTGATTCTAGGGCCAGTGCTCTATCCATTGTGCCACCTAGCTGCCCCAAATTTTTAAGGGAACCAGGTCATTTTTTTTTTTTGGCTAAGCAACGGGGTTAAGTGACTTGCCCAGGGTCACACAGCTAGTTAGTGTCAAGTCTCCAAGGCCGGATTTGAACTCAGGTCCTCTTGACTCCAGGACTGGTGCTCTATCCATTGCACCACCTACCTGCTCCACAAAACTCCTAATTCTTAATAAAGTATGATTTTCACTACTCCACAGTTTCCAGATATCAATCTGACTTTTTTCTAAAAGGCATGTCCATGTTTCCCCTTTCACACCTATAAAAATGTTTTCAGTGACTTTTTGTTGCACCAACATAGGAACCCAGCATAAAGACAATCTGGCATGATGAGCAGAGAGACAACTTCAGAACCAGGACAACATAGGTTTAAATCATATCTCTAACATATCCTGGTTATGTGACCCTGGGCTTAACTTTTCACTACTCTAGGAAAATCTCTACCACAAGTTGCAGAGAAGATAGCAACCTTTGGTGGAGGAAGTTTTGTCACTTGGCAGTTCCCTAAATCAGGAAAATCACAGGTTTAATCTTTATTCCCTATCCCTAAAATAGAGGAGATCCATGTGCCTTATCATCTGCTTTGAATTTCAGACTTCAGCTATTTTGTGGAGCTCTATTTCATGGAATCTGGTATCTGGGCATTGGCATATGATTAAAAAAATCTGTTCCCACCCACCTTAATATTGAGGTGGGGAGGAGGTCAAGAGAATTAGGTTGAATATCAGGTTGTCAAAAACCTTTATAAAAACATTTATCTGATGGATACTGTTACTGTCACATGTATTTTTTTTTTTTTTTACTATTTACCAGTTGGTTTAGATATATTTTTAAAAATTTTTATACAACACTTTCCAATGCTGTTGTAACCCACCCACTTATTTCTTCCCTGGGCTAAATCATAATGAGGTGTGCATACCAGAATAATGCAGTTGCCTACATGACTGTTTTAGGTAAGTGCTGGTGGGTGGAAAGACCAACAGAATAATTAATTTTCAGCTTTATTTGATGCATCAAATGATTCATTTTTAAAAAGATAAACCTTTTATGATTTTGATAAAAACACTCCATTTTGATTCTTTAGAGTTTACTTACTATTAGCCACCAAGTTAAAATGAAATTGAATAGGAGTGAGAGAGAGAGAGAGAGATGCTAAGTGAAAAAAACAGGAAAGAAAATAAACTTTTAGTTGAGTTTGGAAGAGAGAGAAGATCAAGGAGAAAACCTAGATGCACCAGAGATTTAGGCATTCCCCAGATGTCCAAATCCTATGAGAAGATGGATATTTAATGAGCAGTGTTTTAAGATGGGAGAGAAGTTGTTAGAGAGAAATTCCAAAGCTAAAGCTACAATTCAGAAAGAGAAAAGAACTCTGTTCTCCTTTAAGTATATGTTGCAGAACCACCTGTCATAATGTTGGCAGTATAATAGGTCTAGGAATGAAATTCTGAGAGTGGAGTAAGAGAACTAATGGAGACCTAAACCATGGAGAACTTTGAGGTTAAGCCCAATTACAAGGAGCCTTCAGTGCAGTCAAGAAGGATTCACATAGCCAAGGAAGTAAAAGGTTAAAGGAGAAATAATCTGAAGGAAAATGCAGAAATTTATGCCATTTAGAACAGGCATCATGAGTGTGATGCCAGCACAATCTCCCTAACAACTAGAACAGTCCAAAAGTGTGATGGGCTGCTTTATTAGGGTACCCATCCATGTCATGAGGCCTTCAAGAAGGGGCCAGATTAGAACTTGACAATGATGTCATAGAATGGATTCTTTATCTCACAAGACGTCTAGCTAACTTCTGACGTACCTTCCAGCTATGAGTTTCTGTAATTCAAGGACTTGTATTTTACTCTAAACTTAGTCCTTTACAGATATACTATGAAGCCCCTCAAGAGTATAAAGAATGAGTAAAATCTGGGTTTGGATAAAGAAAATTGTATTAAGAGTCCTGGTTTTAATTCTTTCCTAAACAATTGAAAATATATTCATACATATGTGTGTGTTCACTGAAAGTCTTGGCACTGAAGTTTGCATTTGCTTAAGAATTTTTTTTCTTTTTGGTTTTTTTTTTTGTTTAAGAGCTTTCCAACAATATAAGGAAAGTTGCAAGATTTTCAAGGCAAATTTGACATCAAAATAAATTTTGAATGACTTTATTTGTATTTAAGTAAATGCCAGGGAACATTTTAGGAATGCAGAGGGGATTTCAAAATTAGTTGCAAGGAGTTATGATTCCAAAAAGGTTGGGAATCACTGTTCTTTAATGTACATGAGGATAAGAAGTGTGGGCACTATGTGCCCATAAGTGATTTTGGATGTGGATGGCATTTTTCCATGCAATGTAAAGTCTATAAGTTTTTTTTTCTTATCTGTGTATTCTGTCCTTAAGAAGATTATGTCTTGAAAGACTAGGTATAAACTGCTAAAAATAAGTCAGATCAAAACAACAGTGCCAGGTAACAAAGAAATTACTTTTCTGGATCTCAAAAGTTTGGGTGGGTTTTTTGGTATACGGTCTTTTCTTTCTTTCATTCTCTAAGTGACAGGAATGGGCCAAGAAGAGAGAGGGTACTGAATAAGGAGTAGAGACATTGGAAATAGAGATGTAGAAGAGTCCAGCACACTTTCTTAGAATCAGATCTGGAAAGGACCTTTAAGGCCATCCCTTCATTTTTAATTAAATTACATTTTTTTTGTTGGGACTTTAAGAACTCCCTATATGAAAACTCATTCCACCAACGTACATGAGTGATGGTTTTATAAGTTACATCTTTGAGGGTTGCCTGAGGCACTGAGACTTTAAGCTTCTCAGAGTCCCACAGCTAGTATGGGCAAGAGGCAGGAATTGAACCTAGATCTTTGTGACTCCAAGGCCAGCCCACCATCTACTATGGAATAATAGATTTTTATTTTTTTATTAATTTATTTTGATTTACCAACAATCATTTCCATAAGCTTTTGAGTTTTAAATTTTTCTCCCCTTCCCTCCCCACTTTCCTCCCCAAGACAGCACACAATTTGATATAGGCTACACATATACATTCCTATTAAACATATTTTCACATTAGTCATGTTGTAAGGAAGAATCAGAACCAATAAAAGGAACCACAAGAAAGAGGAAACAAAGCAAAATAGAAGAAAAAAAGAGCAAATAGTATGCTTCGATCTGTATTCAAATTCCATAGTTCTTTCTTTGGATGTGGATAGCATTTTCCATCATGAGACTTTTGGAGATGTCTTAGATTCTTGCATTGCTGAGAAGGGCTAAGTCTATTAAAGTTAGTCATCACACAACGTGGCTGTTACTACGTACAATGTTCTCCTAGTTCTGCTTACTTCACTCAGTATAAGTCCATACAAGTCTTTCCAGGTTTTTCTGAAGTCCTCCTCTTCATCATTTCTTTTCTAATTTCTTTTTTCTTTTTTCTTTTTCTTTTTCTTTATTATTTTTGGCTAGGCAATGGGATTAAGTGACTTGCCCAGGGTCACACAACTAGTAAGTGTTATGTGTCTGAGGCCGGATTTAAACTCAGGTCTTCCTGAATCCAGGGCTGGTGTTCTATCCACTCAGCCATCTAGCTGCCCCTCTCTTCATCATTTCTTATAGAACGATAGTGGAATCATAGATTTTTAGAATTAAAATGGACCTGAGAGGCCATCTGGTTCCACTTATACCCTCCTAAAAATCCTCAATATGACACAACCAACTACTGGCTTAGGTGTTAACAATATTCCCAAATTTTGTGAGAGGATGGATGCCTAATGAGCAGAGTTTTGAGGGAAGAGAAGTCTGATACAGTTAGAGGTGTTCTGGTAAATATTTAATAATTGGCTCTCTGAACAAAAAAACAAACTGTAATCATGGTATGCTTACGTTTAATCTGCATTATTACAGTTTTTCTACATCTTTTTTCAGAAGTCTAGACAACTAACAAAACAATCAAATCAATCTCTGATTTGTAGTGGTTGCTGATTTCCAAAATATAAATGTTCATCCTAAAAGTTTAACAATCTTCTTTTGGGAGCCAGCTCAAACTGGCTCCACCATGCCCCTGGGTAGAAACTCTACTCTTGAAGCTACATTTCAGAAAGAGAAAGGGACCCTGAACCCCTACATGGGTATATCTGTTTTGGGCTCTGTTTGAACACACCCACTGAGGGAAGAATAGTGCCTAGCATGGCAGCCCATTTTACTTTTCACCATTCTAAGATGACATGCTTCCATTTTCTCACATTTGTTTTATTGATGAAGTGACGTCTTCTCAGAGAGATGATGTGACTTACCTCAATCAAAATGATGATGGTCCAGCAGAGAAAAAACCTTGTTCTCCTTGATTTCTAGCTCGGATGAGTGCTCTTTCTGATAAACCACATTGCCTCCTGTGGAAACCCAATTATGTATGTTAGATTGCACTTAGCATGTTTCAGCTTTCATAAAAATCTAACCACGGTAAAATAACATCTCAGAGGTGAATTGATTCTTGGCCAGACGAGTGATTCCTGGAATCCATTGCTAGAGCATGACTCAACATGCATATGAAGCAGCTAATGAATTTGACCTTACGGCAGGCTGAAAGGCTTGAGAGGAGTTGGTTACCAGAATAGCCACATACTTTAGGGAATTCACAGAGGTTGATGAGAAAAGATTCAGAGCTTAAAAGCCTCTGAAAATGTAGGTAGTCCTTTGCTGATTGTTAGCAGCACCTACCCCTTTATTAACTTCCTGTGAGGAAGATCTTTAAGTTGGGCCCTGACTGAATCATTTGAGTTCTTTTCCCAGTATTCTGTGACCTTTTGAGGGAAATATGAATTAAAGTAAAGTAATATTAAAGTAATCTGGGGCTAAGAGTAGATTCTATTGAAAAATATCAATTTAGACTTGGGAGAGTCTGAAAGCAAAAATCCAAAGACACTATGATTTGCTTTGCTTAACAGGATGAGCCCCTAGTGTTGAGAGCATCTTTGGCAGTAATCAGATAGCACATTGATGGAATTTCACTTTTTATGCACCTGAACTTTCACTTAATTCAATTCAACAGGAATTTATTGAGCATCTATGGTGTGCCAGGCATTGCTCTAGAGTATGAAATCCCTGGCCTCAAAGTGATTACATTATGCTTAGGGGAAATACTATGCACATAGACAAGAAAACACAAAATATATAAAAAAGTAATAAGAGGAGTAGATGGCAAAAAACAAAAACTGGGATTAGAAAAGGCATCATGTACAGAAAGAAGGAACATTTGAGCTGAGCCTTAAAGGGTGTTAATGATTCTAAGAAGTGAAAGTAAGGAAGGAGAATCAGTTCTTTTAACATGAAGAAATAAATCAAACCCAGTGATACTGGTATAAGACATCTAACCCAAGCCTATCAGGGATAAAGAGAATGGCCCTATGTGTACAAAAACATTTAGAGCAACAGTTTTTGTAGTAACAAAACCAAGCAAACCAAGAGAGAAAAGGAACAAAATAAATGCTTTTATTAATTGGTCAGTGTCTGAATAAATTGTGCGATATGAATACATCATAAGAGGCGATGCCTATGGTACATTTAGAAAACATCAGAAGATGTATGTAAACTATTTCAGAGTGAAAAGAGCAGGACACGGAAATAATTTATACTACAACAACAGCATAAAGGAAAACTGCTTTGAAAAATCTCAGAACTCTAACCAGAGTAGTACAATAGGATGTCAAAAGATTAATGATGGCATATACCTCTGACTCCTTGACAAAAGAAGTAAGGGAATGTGGATATGGAAAGTGATATGCATTCTTAGAAATAGTATTGATTCATTTTACTGGTTTATGCATATTTGTTCCAAGGGAGGGCTTTTATTCTGAGGCAGTATGTTAATGAGTAGTAATAGGTTTGCAAAAAAGATCATAAATAAAACATTTTAGTGCACAGAAAAAAAGTGCAGAAGGGGATAAAAACAAATTTAATGTTTTTGCTATCCTATTAAATTATATACATATATGTGTATTTATACATACATACATATATATATATATATATATATATATACACATACCCACACAGAAATAACTTTAAAAACTTCAATCAGTCAAGCACTTATTAACAACTTACCAGGTGCCAGGCATCATGCTAAGCACTGGGGTTACAAGATGAAAGAAAAAGAAATTGTTCTCAAGGAGTTTACATTCCAATGTAGACAATATACAACAGAAATAAAAGGTAACCTTGGTTGAGAAGGCACTAATTGCTGGGAGTAAACAGGAAAGATCACATACAGAAGGGAATGCTTATGATAAGCTCTAAAGAAAACTAGGCATTCAAGGGGGCAGCTAGGTGGTACAGTGGATAAAATGCAGGGCCTGGAGTCAGAAAGACTCATCTTCCTGAGTTCAAATCCAGCCTCATACATTTGCTAGCTGTGTGAGTCTGGGCAAGTCACTTAAACTTAATTGACTCAGTTTCCTCATCTGTAATATGTGCTGGTAAAGGAAATGGCAAACACTCCAATATCCCTGCCAAGAAAACCCCAAATGGAGTCATGAAAAGTTGGACTGACTCAAATAACTGAACAAAAAAAGTGGAGAATTAAAGCACCAGTGGTGTATCATAAGAGTGTTTGAGGCCCAAGAACAGCCATTTCAAAGGCTTAGAAATAGAAGTTCAGGAGTGTGCTGGTAAATATTTAACAACTGGCTTTCAAAAAAAATATACTCATGACATACTTTTAAGTTGCATTTGCATTATCAACATTTTCTCCATCCCTTTCTTAAATGAGACAGTCAACAAAACAATAGTTCATGTTTGCCAGTTTCCAAAGTGTTAATGTTCATGCTGAAAATCTAAAAGGCTCTTGCAAGCCCAGATGAGTTGGCTCCGCAGGTAGTCATGTATGTCGGTAGCGTAGAGATCATAGAGAGGAATAATGTAGAAGAAGTCTAAAAAGTAAGCAGCAGCCATGTTGGGAAGATCTTTAAATACCAGATAGTTATTTTTATTGGGCCCCTGAAGTAGGGAGCCACTGGAATATGTTGAGTAGGGAGGTGACATGGTCAGACCTGCTCTTTAAGAAAATCACTTTGGATTTTCTGTGTATAGAGGACCGCATGGAGTGGGAAGAGACTTGTGGCAAGGATACCAATTAGAATGCTATTTTAATAGTTCATGCAAGGAGTGATGACATTTGAGCTAAGGAGGTTGTTGTGTGAGGGGAGAAAAGGGAATGTATGAAAGAGAAAAAGTGTAGGTGTTAATAACAAGATTGGACAATTGATTAGATATGTTGAGTGAACTGAGTGGACAAGAGTAATAAATACCAAGGTTTCAAACTTGGGTGACTGTAGAAGAGTAGTTAGTGTTACCACCTCAACTAGAATTAGAAGTTCACAGAATTCACAGTTCTTTATGTAATATTTCTTGTTTTCTTTTATTTTGAAATCTTTTCCTTTGTTAAGTTTAAAATAAAAAAACCCCACAAAATGTCATTTCTAAGAACAGAAATCAATGAAAAAGAAGTGAATCAACTGAGGAATAGCCCTGACTTTCACTTTCAACTTGGAATGAAGACCAAAATCAGTGCCTCCTAAGGTCGTTGTAGTTGATGCTGAGGCAAAGACTTTTTTTTTAATTCTCAGACCATAAGAAAAGTCAGTCTTACGATTAAACAGCATAGCGGAGTTATGAAACTAGAAAATAAGGGATACTGGAACATAAGAGATAAATGAGGATTGAGTTCTGAACAAGAGCACATGCACAGATAGATAAAAGACTCTAATATATAGAACTGGTTCAATGCTTGGCAGTTCAGCTTGAGAAAAGACCTTAGTGTCCAGTACCTTTTCTTGTCAAGTGATCTTCAGAATCTTCCTAAGATAAATCAAAGAAGGTGCTGTGCTTTATGGCCAAAGCAGAATTGCAGTAGCTCAGAAGAAATATGAAATGCACAAATTCAGAGACATCTCCACTCCAAATGTTCATATGGACTATTTATGCCTGACCTGTGGTAGAACCTTCCAAGCTCATATTGTGTCTGATCAGCCACAGTTGGACACACTGAACCTTGACCCCAATGTGGTGATGACATCCTAGTCCTCTTTAAGAGTGCCCCCCCAATATATTGATAAGATTTACTGACTTTTTTTCTCTTTTCTCTTTTTCTTTTAAAAATTTCTTATAAGGGAAACTCTCTGAGAGGGAGAGATGAGACTCATGGATAATCTAGGGGATTTAAAAACAAAAGATACCAATAAAATCTTTTTTTTTTTTTTTGAAAATGATTGGTGGTCAGCTGGTCAATATGAAGCAAATCAAGATCATCTAACATTTTGTACCAAGAGAAATCTTTCACATATCTGAAGACCTCTGCTGAAAGTAAGCTTACTCTTTTAGGTACAGATTGAGTTCAATAGCCTTTGATGTCTTCTCCAACTCTGAAGTGTCATGATTACGACTTTTTAGGTGTTAGCAAATGGTCATTGAGAATTTTGAGGGAAGGGTAGGAAGTCCCTGGAAATGACCCAGTTAGTCTATTACTAAGACTAATCTTGAAAATAAACCTCATTTAGTGTCCTGCCCCAGTCAGAATTTGGAGGAGTTACTTCAGTTTATCATGTTTCTTCTTTTAAAAAATACTACTTTGTTTTCAAATTCATTATTTCTAATTTGGCCAGACTTCTTTCTAATCTATGTATGTTTCATCATTAGCCTTGGTTAGTGTCATTTTCACTTTGACGTTTTTTTCAAGCTTCCAGACTTGGCCTAATTATCCATAATAGACATGAACACAATGGATATTTATAGTTTAAAAACCCTTAAGTATATAAATGAACATAAATTTTCTTCTGTAAATTTTGCTGACAACCAACAGACTTTAAACCCTATGTTATTTGTGCTAACACAATCAGGAAGGTGAGAGGGAACTGATCTATGGGATACAGACCTAGAAATGGTATTGGTAGGTCAGAGGGTATGCATAATTTTATAGCCCTTTGGGCATAATTCCAAATTACAGGAAGACTCATCTTGAGTTTAAATCTGGCCTCAGACACTTGCCAACTGTGTGTAGACCCTAGGCAAGTCACTTAACCCTATTTACCTCAGTTTCTTCATCTGTAAAATGAGCTGGAAAAGGAAATGGTGAATCAATACAGTATCTTTGCCAAGAAAACCCCAAATGGGGTCACAAAGAGTTGGACCCAATTGAACAACAATAACGTAACTCTATACTCCTATGATCTTAATATGTGCTAGTTCAATTGCTGTGTTCTCTTTCTGAAAAGAATAGATAATCGAGATAAATAGATAATCGAGAATGGACCATGGAGGTCCATTTCATCAGTGCCATTGTCTTCAGATTGGGAATTTTGGCCAACTGTGATGATCTCACAAACTAGTCAAGTGATATTAGAGAAATTTGGGAGTTATCTGGGAAGAGGGTGGGGAACCTGTGGTCTTCTAGGTCCTTGGGTGCAGCCTTTTGACTGAGTCCAAGTTTTACAGAACAAATCCTTTTATTAAGGGGATTTGTTCTGTGAGGTTTGGATTGAGTCAAAGAGCCACACCTGAGGACCTAGAGGGCCACATGAGACCCCGACTCTGCACGTTCCCCACCCTGGACAAGAAGAGTATAATAACTGCATCCTATGCTCTGGGATCTTTTTTGGTTCCTATCTCTAGAGAAGAATTCAAGACTTGTCTGGTTTTTGGCAATTAGTGGGTTTCTATGCAAAGAAACTCAGTTCATCCTAAAACTTTGAGTTTACCTAGTAGATTTCTGTGAGATTGGTATATTTTCCTTTGGTTGTGCTGGGGAGGTAGTGGTTAATTATGGGATAAGAGAAATTGGATACATGTAGAGGCAGATATCATTTGGGAAGGAATAAAAGAGTTTTTAGTACCTGATTAATTTCCCTGTTTTTGAGTGTATATTTCAGTGGTTAAGGATTTCATTAGGTGTCCTTAAATTCATGGCTATTTGGTTTTAGTCAGGTAAAAGAAGCATCCATGAGAGCTTGTAAGCTATAGATCTGAGAAGTCAATTATCCCAGTAGTACCATGGGCTAAGGTTTTGCTAAAAAGGGGACCAAATCAAGGGGTCCAGATTAAAAATAATGCAACAATATAATATGAAGGCCAAAATGAATGGCATAACCAATGATCATTGTTGTTCATGGGATAGATCAGTTGGATTTTAGCAGCTGTGGTAAGTTTCATGGATAAAGTAGAATAAAAGCTAGATCTTTAGAAGTAGATAGGATTCATGTAGATAGAGAGGAGGGAGGTGATAAAGGCATAAGTCAATTCTAGACCTTGGAATGCAGCTCAGTCCTGACCCTTGTCTCTTGCTGTACCTACTGCATTTACTTACCATGTACTGTACTTACCATACTATCTCTGGTATTGGCACTAGCTTTGGCTTTGTGTTATTTTTCTCATGGGTAGAGATAACTACTTGACCCATGGTTTCATTGGCATAGACAACTCCTTGGCAAAAAAAATACTTTACCAATCAAGGCAGGTCAGCATCTTTTCTGTAATTTGTAGTCTTAGGGAGTTGCCCAGAGTATTGAAAGATTAAGTAACATGCCCAGGGTCATAAAGCCAGTAGTTTTGAAACCAGGTTTTCCTAGCTTCAACATCAGGGATTCAACATCCTAGCTTCAATATCAGGGATATAATTTATAATTATAAGACTATGCCATGCTGCCTTTCTTCTTCCTCTCACACCCTGTTGTAAATCTTCACCCCTATTTGGCTCTGACATCTGGTCCTTGTCTTCAGAAGCCTATATGGATTCTTCATCTCCATCCAATTTTTCACAACCTGTAAGCATTTCTCTCCCTGTAGCTCTTCCATGAAATAGTTTTTTATGCATCTTATCTCAGAGACTTCATCTCATTCACAATCTAAATGGAATTCTTCCCTATGTCATCTAGTTTCTGTGTTTCCTTTGCTCTATATTACCCTGTTAAGTGAATACAGGAGATGCTAAAAATAAAACCAAATTCTCACTGTGTTCCTTAGGCCTTTCTGTTTCAAAGAGATTTAGAAATATCCCTAAATAAAGGTCTATGGCTGCTGGGATGTTAAATGGCTCCTTAGATAAAGGGGTTAATGTTGTATTTCTAAAGGCCCCCAACACACATACCCAAGGTCATAGGATTATAAGCTCATGGAATTTTAAAGTTTGAGAGCACTTCAGTTGCCATCTAAAAGAATTTCTACACTACAATATTGCATAGATTTAGAGCTGGAGGGGTCTTGTGTTTATCCAGTCTGTTTTCTCTCTTTTTAAAGAAGAGGAAACCAAGGCCTGAACTTGCTCAGCAGGAGGAAGCAGACAACTGTTAGCAAAGTACTTTATTTTAGGGCAGTGGGTGGTAGAATAGAAAATCTCCATAGGGCTCAATCTTCTGCTATAGATTTTCACTGAACAGTAAAAGTAGAAACCAGTCCATACTACCCATCCAGTGACATTACCCTCACTATACATGACAACTTTTAGCACTTCCTGGCTCCTTGTAAGGTGAACAGATCATTTTATGGTGGTCAAGGGGGTAAACATGTGATTGAAATAACCTTGGGCCAGAACTAGCTCAGAACCAAGGACAGAAAATCTAACATTGTACATAATGGTTTAAGGGAAGCAGTGAGAAGTGTATTTCTATTCCTTCTCTAATCCATGTTTTGTAGGTGATGTGGCTCCATTCTAAGGATTGGTGTCTAGTTATATGGAAAATGGAATGTACTAGAAAAAGGTAGAAGAAAAAAGATAATAATGAAGAATTGTAGTTACTGCCAAGAAATAAAGGGCAACAGAACCTAGCTTTAAACTCAAAGATGAATATCAAGCCGCTGACTGGCCATTGACTGGGAAGGGTCTATGCAGAGGGAAGGTGTATTACATGTTAATGACTGCATGAAGATAAATATTAGGTATATAACACATTTACTGGTTAACAAATAATTACTTTGTTGGTACACCCAGAACTGATGATATACAGACATTTGGGAGAAAGTAGGGGACTGGTGAAGCTTATGAGTGTCTTAGGAATGAGAGAATGAAATGTTGCTTAATAAACATAATAGATAAGGGAGAATTAGGTTACATTAGTACTATGAGATGATGTCCATCATTACTTCTAGACCTATAGGGGAGTAAGGGCTGAAAGGCTTAAAAATAGTGTCTTAATTTTATTGTCTTTCTATGTGAAATAGGCAGGATCCTAGAGCTAACATCTTGATGAACAGAATCCTAGTCATAGAAAACCCGAGTTAGTGTCATTGCCTGCTGAAGCCTACAGCCTTCATTGCAGCCGTTGAGCACAGTGTTAGGATCTAGTAACCACTGTCAGGACTTTATTTAGATATAATTACTGTTGGAAAGGAAGGGGGAAAGTGTGGTTTTGGGGAAGATTTTAAGGAGCTGGAGTAGGCATATGAGGGAATATTGTTAAGGAATAGGCAGTGGTTACTTATCTCGCTAAGGTATAGTTCCAGAGGGAAGAGGAAAGGTATACTCTCATTTGTCCTAAGTAGGGACTTATCTAGGGTCAGAGGGGAAGGAAAGATTTGTGATCCTCTATCCAATTATTCCAATAATTCAATATTTCAGCTCAATAAGCAAATGTATCATTATATTGGCCCTGGCTTTGGAGGAGATGAAGGGGGTAGAGAGTGAGGTTAGAACTTCAAGTGCACAGTCATGTATAGGAATATATAAATGAGCAATAAGGTGTGCTACCACGTCAACAGGTTATGCAGTTGATTGTGAATTCAAGAGGTAATCAGAAATTGATGGAGGAAGTAGAGTAAAAGAAAGAACTATAATTTAGAAAGGGTGAAATCATTGATCTATTGGCCAGAGCTGTGTGTAGTCAACAATTACATGCATGCTTAGTATTTCTACATTTCACTGGAACTCTGGTTCACTATGGGACGTGTGTGGCTAGGGATTGGGGCAGAGGATGGAGAAAGAGAGGATGCAAGGGAGGGGGGAAAGAGAGATAAGGGGAGTGGGAGAGGGTAAAGGAAGGAGAGGAGGAGGAGAGGGGAAATAGAGGCAAGAGAGAAGTATAGAAAGAAGATCTTTATCAGATGCTGATACATTTATCTGATGTATTATCAGTTGTTTTTGCTACTTGAGGATGGGGTAGGTTATGATGTAAATCTATTGGTACTCATGTAACACCTGGTATTAAGCATCTTTACTGAGAAGAGCCTCTCTCAGTCCAGTTTTTCAATTTGGATTATCTCCCTGTGCTCAATCTACCTCTTAGGAATAATGATATCAATGATAATAAACTCCATATTGATGTAGCAATTTATAGTTTACAAAACCCTTGAAATTTCCCTAGAGTATGATATAACAAAATGTTTTTTGAGATCTGCAATAAATTAACTTCCCACTACTGCCTTCCCTGCTGATCCTAAGGATCTCTCAGGCCTGATTCTCAGCACTTATCTCAGTTCATCAGGCCTCTCTAGGCCCATGCTAACAGAGGCCAAGCCCTCTCCTACCAGGTCTGCATCAGAGAAGTTGTGGCTTTGAACATAAGGTGGGGCTGATTCAGGTGCTGGGCTCAGTCCACGAGAATGAAGAGCTGCCATCTGGATATGCTATACTTCAGAACAAAATGCTGCATTCAGGCATTCAGCGGGTGGGAGAGTGAGTCCAGATGCTTATTCCTTCAGAGAAGCCAACTCATTAAATTATCTTTATGCAGATTTTATCTAGATAGCTGCACTAGCAAGTAATCAGAAACCACTATTCTGTCATAAAATGCTTAGTTAGACAAACACTGACATTGTTTGGCATTAACCTAAGCCTGCCTCCTAGAGACATTGGACTAAGTATGTTGGTATAAGACTCCAGGTTCAAGTTTCAGGTTGAAGGTTTTGAAATGTGTTATGGGATTCTCATCATATCTATATCTACATCTCTATATAGATGCGTGTATACACATATATATGCATACACGTAGACCTACATATATACATGCACCCATAGGAAATGGTACCAGGGGCAAGTGGGAGAGGGAAAGGGTATGTTTAAGGCAGTTAGAAATCATAATATGTGAAGGAAGAGGTAGTAACATGGTATAGTACAAAGAGTTTAGTCTTGTAGTTAAAGAATTTTAGTTCTTATTTTACAGATAAGGAAATTGAGGCTAAGAGATGGTAAGTGGATTATTCAAAGTCACACATGTAGTTAGTGACAGTGCCTGGATTTTAACTTGTCTTCTTAACTACAAATTTAGTGGTGTTTTTTCCATTGTGTATTTATTGAAGTCAAGTTCATCTGTTTCCTCACTGTCTAATATCTTCTCCCTCTCATTTGTATCCTTATAAATTTAATTAAAGAGATATCTGGCACTTTTTAATTATTGTTTAAAATGCCATCTACTAGATAGTGAAATTTCATTTGCAACAACTAAAGAATGTCTGAAATATCTGGAAATTTGGCTACAAAGGCACATACAGTACCTTTCATTAGTTTGACTATCTAACACTCATTACAGATATAGAGAGACCTAAATAATTGGAGAGATTAATTGTTCATGGTTGAGACAGTAATATAAAAATGACAATACTACCTAAATTACTCATTCAGTGCCATACCAATTAAACTACTGAAAGGTTACTTTTTAGAGCTACAAAAATAATAATGAAATAGATCTGGGTGAACAGAAGATCAAGACTTTAAAGAAAAATAATGAAGAAGAATGCAAAGAGAGAAAGCCTAACAGTATCATATCCCAGCTGTACTACAAAGGGGTAATTGTTAAACTCTTTGATATTAGCTAAAATATAGAAAAGATAATCAGAATAGATGAGGTATAAAGCGTATATATGTATACAAATGAATATAATTGTGTAGTATTAAACAAACCCAAAGATCCAACTACTAGGATAGTGAATTAACTATTAGACAAAAGGTGCTAGTAAAAATGCAAAGCAATCTGGAAGAAATTTCATCCAATGTACCATAATAAGGTCTAAATGGACATAGGAACTATATATAAAAGGTCACAGCATAAACAAATTAAATAAGCAAAGAAGGAGAGACCTTTTACAAGTGTAGATAACTGTTCCGTGTACACAATATTTCATTTTTCCACTTCTGTGCCTCTGTATGAGATATCACTCATGTCTGCAATGTACTCCCTTCTTCTGTCTCTTAGAATTGCTCTCTTCTTGCAAGGATCAGTTCAAGTAACACTTTCTACAGTGACTTTTTTCCTGATTTGCTTTAGTGTCTTCCTCCTTTGAGCAAAATTATTTTGAACATATTTTGAATTGACTTCTCTATGTGCATAGTTCCATCCAATGGAGTTAAAAACTCCTTGATAGCAAGAGAATGTTTCACTGTTCTTTTGTATCCCTGTTTCCTAGCATAGTATCTGGTGAATAGCAGGCATTTAATATAATAATAATGGTTATTATGATTATCATCATTATGTCTAAACTTTATATAACACTTAAGTACCAAGCACAGTGCTAAGAACTTTACAATTATTATCTCATTTTATCTTCATAAATACAATGTGATATAGGTGCTATTATTGTCACTATTTTACAGATGAGGAAACTGAAGCAAACAGAGGTTAAGTGACTAGTCCAAGGTCACAGAGCTAAAAAGTGTCTGTGGCTGGATTTGAACTCAGATCTTTCTGACTCCAGAACCAGTGCTCTAACCACTGTGACAGCTAACTAAAACATGCTCATTAAAGAAATGAATTCATAAGCATTGACATTGTCAGTGTGATTGTGTGAGGAATACAAAATTCTAAAACTATGCCAAAAATATATTTTTCCCAAAACTTATTAGAGTATAATCATTATAAAAAGAAATACAAAAAACCCACAAGCTTAATGTATACATGATGGGACTGATTAGTTATATCATAGAGGTCTCTTAACAGGTACCTTGAAAAGTAAGGAGGCCAGGGGAGCAACATATATAACAAGTACAATAACATTCAAAATATTATATAGTAGTCAACTTCTGGTCATAATGAACAATTTTGGTCCCAGAGAACTAAAAATGAAACATTATTCTTTTCTCTCATTAGAGAAGTCACTACAGATCAAGACTGCAGTATATGTGATCAGATGAGGTCACTGCCAATTCATTTCCCTTAAACAGTTTTCTTTTTAAATTTTATGGGATAGAGCTCAGTATTGGGGAGTGGGGTGGAAAGGATGGAGCTTAAGGAGAAACTACTTTGCTGTAAGAAGCAACAGACAATAATAAAACTTAAAATTCGTGTTAAAAATAAAACTAAAAATATCTTTCATTTTCCAAAGTGTTTATCTCAAGGTCACTGGATATGACATCCACTGGAAGATACGATTCTGATGTCTCCCCTCAATTTGAGCCCATGTGAGGCATGAGGTTCTGAATGTATTTGAAAAGATAATCTCTTTCCCCCCTCTAATTCTAAAGGAGGGGAAGGAGTTGAAGGGAATGCCCTGAGGGACCTTACAATCTATTGAGGAGGTAACAGGCTAACACATTTGTATAAACAAGCTATATAGCAGAGAGAAAAGTGATGTGTTCAAGTGCTTAGAGGAGTGATTATCATCTCTAGACATTCCTGATGTCCCCAGCTATTAGTGCCCTCCCCCCATTTTTTTGTATTTTCTTTATAAGTATTTTTAAATTATTTATGTTCAGACTGTTTCCTTGGGTAGACTATAAGCTCTTTGAGGGTAGGAACTGTTTTATTTTTGTCTTTTTATCCTTCATGTCTAGCTCAAATACTTATTAATCGATCAAAGTTTGGTCAATCCTAATAAGCGAAACAAGTACTGTTATGTCTTCTCTGTGAAAACACAGGAAGATATAAGGTAAGGAAACCAACAGCTCCACTCACAGCCTCAAAACATGTAATAGGTTTATATTAATAAGATCCTCTATAAAGTGACATGTTGAGCTGTCTAAAGAAAATATATTTATGGATCCTGCAGCTAAATGGAACTTTAAGAATGAAATTCAGGATTAGATATTTAAAGTTGGATGTCATATGCATGAAAGTGATAATTGAAACCATGGGACTGGATGAGACTTATAAGGGAGAGACTGTATAGAAAGAAGATTAGAGGACCAAGGACCTGTAGGGATACCCATGTGTAGGGAACTGAAGGAAAAAGAAGAGCCTGTGAAGGAAAAGACAGGGAGATCATCTAACTAGAGAACCAGTGATTGCCTGCAGATGCTATGATACTGTATGGATGCTCTGCGTCAACACCACATCTAATTAATTTGGGGGGGTCATTTCTCTTTTGGGATCTGAGCCAGTGATTTTATTGGTACAGAGGCTTCCATGAGGAAATGATCTCTACTAATTTAGATTAGTAACTGTCTTACATGTCATAATCTTAGCAAGTGACATGGGGGCACTGAGCCATTAAGTGACTTCTGCAGCATTACATTGTAAGACTTGAAGTCAGGTCTTTTTGATTCTGAAGTCGTCCCTCTGTCCACTTTTCCAAGTTGCCTCTCATCTGATTGGTTGCTATTAGCTTAATGCAGTGTTCTTCCAACAACTGAATCAAGTTTTGGCACAGTGTACACCAACATGTGAAATGTATATTTTACTGCTAATGGAGAGCAAATGCACTAAATCCAAATGACTGTATCATTTCTATAATGGTGAGACA
Organism: Vombatus ursinus; assembly: GCF_900497805.2. Lineage (NCBI taxonomy): Eukaryota > Metazoa > Chordata > Mammalia > Diprotodontia > Vombatidae > Vombatus > Vombatus ursinus. Next base: position 73,078,897 of record NW_020954576.1, on the reverse strand, counting down.
GGTATAATCCAATGAATGGCTCCCCAGGTTATGTTATTTGCAGTCTTTTGTATTCCTGGAAGCCTCTTGACTAGAAGAGAATTTACCTGGAAACAGAATGATTTAAACCCTATTCAGAGTCAACATTGTTTTTGTGCAAGATTAAGGAAGCTCCACTAGCTACAAAGAATTCACACTGTTATAACCAAAGCCCAAATACCTAGAGATTTTTCTTGACCCACATAGTAAGAATAATTTACTTTTATGTAGAACTATCGGATCACAAAAGATTTTACACACATTAACTTATTTGATTCTCATATCCCTGTGAGGGGGTGCTGACTAAGGAGGGAAGCAATGTTATCTGTAAACCCAGCTGGATAGGCAAGGTTCTTCTGACTATCTAGATTCCTTGGTTTCCCTAGGAACAGAGACATCTCATATGATGGTAAGTGATGCCAGCAAGAACTGGGAAGAGAAGGCTAACTGCCTATAAACAGACAGTGTGGGGAAAAATGGCCAGGCACTTATTCATCCAATAAGAGGGACTTCATGAGACAGTATGTGGCTCCTACATACCTACTGTTTATCATCTTCATATACATACAGTTACCTCAGTTTAATTAGTTTATCAAGTTATGGTGCTGAATCTGTATTTGCAGTATAATAGTGTGACGTTTCCAAAAGACTTGTGGCTGTAAGTGTGGAAAATACAAGTACCATTGTCCTTGTATATGTTTCATAGACTATACCAAGGGTAGGAGCTTTATAAAATTATACACTCTCAGAGTTTGAAGGAATCACAGAGGCTATCTAGCTAGTATCTGACGAACAACCACCTCCACAACTTGTGTCAAGTCTCATCAAAGTTTCTCTTCTTTCCTCAAGACTCTGTGTCTCTTCCTCCTACGTTCTCAGCTAACATCCTTAATTTATATGTTACTAAAAAAAATCAGGGCTATTCACTAAGAACTCCCTTTTCTCCCTTCAACCTATTATTGTTATTATTATTATTATTATTATACTCTACCATTTTCTCCTTTACTATACCCTCTGATGGAATGACTCTTCTCACCAAGGCTAATGCCTTTAGATGTACCCTCAATCCCATCCTCTCTCATTCTCCCGCAGCTTGGCCTTATTATTTCCACTTCACTCTAATCTCCAGTCTTCCTACTGGTTCCTTTCTTGCTGCCTACAAGCACATCCAATTCTCCTCTATTATTAAAAAAAAGTCCTTACTAGGTCCTACCCTCCCTACTATTATCCCTTTTCTTAGCTTCACTTCTTAGCCAAATATCTTAAAAAGTTCACTATACTTGATGCTTTCTCTTCCTTTTCTCTCATTCACTTCTTAATGCCCCCCATCTAGCTTTTGATTTCATCATTCAATTTAATTTGCTCTTTCCAAAGTTACCAGTGATCTCTTAATAACCAAATCTAATGGTTTTTCTCAATTTGTATCCTCCTTGATCTCTGCAGCAAATGACACTTGATAATTCTTTCCTCTTAGATACTCTCTCTTTGATTGCTTTCCCTCGGTTTTCCTATTACCTATCTAACTGTTCCTTTTCACTGATTCATTATCCATTCCCCCTGAGATGTAGTCTAAAGCTCTGTCCTGGCCCTCTTCTTGTTTCTTTCTCACTTACCTCGGCTCCTATGGCTTAAATAGCTGTATGCAGATGACCTACATGTGTGTATAAATGTATAACTATATATATGTATATACACAAGTGTTATATATGCATATATGTATGTTTACCTATATGTATATATCTTTAGCCCAAGAAATGCAGTCCCACATCATTAACTACCTATTGGACATTTCCAACTGGATGTTCTGGAGATAAAACATATGCAAAAATGAATTCATCTTTCTCTCCCCAAATCACCCCCTTCTGAACTTCCCTATACCAGTCTTCTAGGCTTGAAATCTTGGTGTTATCCTCAGCAACTCATTCTAACTCCATATATATATAATCACTCACCAAATCTTGTCATTTCTATCTTTCTAACATCTCTTCCACATGATGTATAATGCCTTCTTTGATGTGGGTACACCATGCTGGGTGGTCCTCCCATGCACACAGCAACTACCCTAGGTCAGGCCTTAATTACCTGTCTCCTGGATTATTGACATACCTTTTTAATTTTTTTTTTACAAATAAAAAATTACTCAGTTCCAAATTTTCTCCCTTTCCTACCCATTGAAAAGGCTAGAAATAAGATACTCATTATATACATGGAGTCATACAAGCCATATTTCTGTAGTAGCTGTGTTTTTTAAAAAGCAAGAATTTTTAAAAAAATGTATATGTTTCAATCTGCACTCTAAGTCCATTAGTTCTTTATCTGGAGGTGGATAGTATTTTTGAATAATTAGTCCTTTTGAGCTTACTTGGATCATGGTCTTGATCAGAGTAGCTAACTCCTTTACAGTTGACTATCTTTACAATATTGCATTTACTGTACAAATGTATCTCATCTGATCCTCACAATAACCCAGAGAGGTAGGTGCTATTAACATCTCCATTTTACAGTTGAGGAAACCAAGGCAAACAGAGGTTGTGCTAGATTTGAACTCAAGTTTTTCTGAGTCCAGGCTTAGTACTATGCCACCTAGTTTCCTGAAAAATTGTAACTATATCCATCTATATGTATCTAGCATCTATCTATCTTCTATCTACTTATAGATACATACACATTGACATATATAACATATGTATATATGATATTTTATTTGTGTTCTTTATCTTCTCCATTAGAATGTAAGCTCCTAAATGCTAGGGGTTAATTCACTTTTGTTTATCCCAAGAGCCTAGTACAGTGCCTGGTATGCAGTAAGCACTTAACAAATTTTTATTGGTGGATTCATCGAAAATGTCATCTGGTCTCCTTTTGAATACTTCCAGGGAGGAAGAAATTGCTATCTCTTGAGAAAGCCCATTCCACTCATAAACAAATATAATTATTATGAAGTTTTTTCATTACTTTTTCAGAAATCTTCCTCTCTTTATCTTTCACTAATTATTTTTAGTTCTGTATTCTGGGGCCAAACAGAAATAAGACTCATTCCTCTTTACATTACAGCTTTTTAAATGACACCTGTTACCTCCCCCTATATCTTTTCTAGGTTAAACATAGCCCCTTATTTGATATAATTGTTTTTTTTCCTATCCTACTCACTCTCTTCTGGGTTCCCTTCAGTTTGTCAAAATCTTTTCTAACATATGGTAATCAATTTTGAAGAAACTCAAAATGATTGGACAAAGCAGAAACTATATTTCTGGAAATGTATAATTCTGGAAACTGTATTTCTAACAGCATAGCCTAAACTCACTTTAGCACAAGGCCAATAAAGCATTTGACATTACACTAGAGCTCTTTCTTTTGATTTTACATGATTGAAGACACTTAAGATCTTTTTGAATAATTTTGGAATCGATTATGAGAGATGGGAGACACTGGCACAGACAGGACTATCTAGCATGGTGTGCCCACATCAAAGAAGGCATCATACATTATAAGCAAAGCATAATTGAAGTAGCTCAAAAGAAATGTGAGATGTACAAATCCAGATATATCTCCATTCCAAATGTTCATATAGGCTATTTGTGCTTGACCTGTGATAGAGCCTTCTGAGGTCGTATCTGTCTGATGACCCGTAGTCGGGCACACTATACCTTGACCCCATCATTGTTATACCATTTTGGTCTTCTTTGAGCATGAAGGACAACAAGCAATGTTTGATCATTCAGTTAGTCTAAATACACTTTCCAAAAAAACACAAGTTATTTATATTTAATATATGAAAAGTATAGGAATATATGATCTAAGAAAAAAACACCTTTATATAAGACCAAAATTATATTTTTCATAATTGAAGAAATGTTGAAAGTTTTTTTCACTAGCATTACAGGTAAATTGGGAGCGTCTGTCTCCATTAATATTTGACATAGTATTAGAAATGCTAAATATAGATAAGAAAAAAAATAAGGAAATAACCATGGGCAAGGAAAGGTGAAATCATATCTATAACTAAAAGATTGGTTTACTTACTGAATCCTAAAGAATAACAACAAAAACCCAGGCAATGAATGGTTCTAGTAATGTAACAAAATGAATGCTTACTATACATAAAGCATTATGCAAAGGGCTGGGGATAGAAATAGAAAAGTAAAATAGTTCCTCCCCTCAAAGAGCTTATATTTTAATAAGGAAAATAATACATGTGGGGATTGGTGGCCAGAGAAGGGAGTTATGACCTGGGAAGCCACAAACATGGTGAAACACTAGAGTAGTCCATTAACACACTCTTGTCAGAGGCTAAGGTACTTGTGATTTGAATACAGTTTAGAAAAAAAAGCATTGAAAGTAGGGTGATAGAGTTGAGAGGAAGAAGAAAAGGAAAAATTTGGAACTCAAAATCTTATGAAAGTGAATATTGAAAATTATCTTTACATGTAATTGAAAAAAAAATACTATTAAGTGGGAAAAATAAAGGTTTCTGTTAAAATTAACATCCAAAATCTGTATGGAATTAACACAAATCTATAAGCTTAAAAGCTATTCTCCAATAGATAAGTGGTCAAAGGTCATAAATTTTTTTTTAGAGAAAAATACCATCTATCAACAACCACTTGAAAATTATTCAAAATCACTAGTAATCATATGAATGCAACTTAAATAGTACCTGTGTATTATTTGACAAGTTTTAAATTAGTCAAGATGTTAGAATGGAAAATTTTTGAATAACAAATAAAAATCAATAGAAATTCATTTTTGAAGAGGTTGAGTGAAGACGAGTACTATTTTAAGGGAAGACTTCATTGAATTTTGGTGGACCTGTGTGAATTAGTATACCCATCCTGGGAAATAGTGTGATATAGTGGGAGAAGTGCTGGATTTGAAGTCAGGTCATCTGGTTCCAAATTCAGACTCTTTCACTTACTACTTGTATGAATTTGTACAAACCACTTAAGTCTCAAGACTTCAGTTTCCTCAGCTTTAAAATTAAAGATTTGGATTAAAAGGTCTCTAAGGTCCCTTCCAAGTCTAATATCTATGATGAAATTTTCCCATGAAATCAATGGAATAATACAAGAAAAATTCATAAATGGCTTATATTCTTTGATCCACAGCCCCTAATACTGGGAGTTTAAATCAATACTGACAATAAGAAAATATTTATATGTGCAAAAATAATCTTAATAGCATTATTTGTGAAAACAAAATAAATGCTCATTGAATCAGAAATGGTTGAACAAATTCTAGTATGTGAATGGGAATGTTACTATGCTAAAAGGAATGATGAATTTGAATAATTCAGAAAATGTGGGGAGATTAGTAAGAAGTGATGCAAAATTAAGAATATTATGCACAAAAAATTGCATACAGTGGCTTCAGAAGTGTAAATAAAGTTAATTGTGTAAGGCAACAAAATTAAAGCAAATGCAGTTTCGTTACTTTATATATTGTTTTCTTGCCTCGGCTTGCTTCATTCTCTATCAGCTTATATACAATCATTCCATGCTTTTCTGTATTCATCACACACTTCATAGAGCACAATAATATTCCCCTATATTCATTAATCACTATTTAGCCATTACCTAATTGATAGGTATCTACTTTTCACCCCTAACCCTTAGCTATCATAAGTGCTCCCGTAAATATTTTGGAGTATATAGGGACTATTTTCTTATCAATGACTTCCTTGGGGTATAATCCCAGTATTGAAGTCTCTTGTTCAAAGGGTGTGGACATTTTAGTCACTTTCTTTGGATAATTCCAAATTGCTTTCCAAAATGGTTCACAAGGACCAGTTCACAAGTTCACCAAACATTTATTGGTGTACCTATCTTTCCACAACCCCTCCAACATTGACTTTTGCCATTTTTAGTCATTTTTGCCTATTTGAAGGGTCTGAGGTGAAACTTCAGGGTTGTTTTGAGTTGCATTTCCCTTATTAATGATTTGGATCATTTTTTCATGTGGTTAGGAATACTCTATAGTTCTTCTTTTAAGAACTGTTTGTTCATATCATTTGACTATTTGTCTATTGGGAGAATAGCTATTAGTCTTGTTTATATTTATTAATTGTTTACATATGATAGAACCAAATCCTTATCAGAGAAATTTCATACATTTATCCGTTTTTGATCATTTCCCTTCTCATCCTAAATGCATAAATGTCTTTTCACCTTTTCAGTTTCAATTAGTCAAAGTTGGTTATTTTATCTTTTGTAATTTCCTCTATCTCTTGTTTGGTTAAGAATATATCTCCTTCCCATAGCTATGAGAGATATATGATTTGTTTCTCTTCTAATCATTTTATAGTAGAATTCTTTTTAGATTGCTTATCCATTTAGAACGTAATGTACAATATGTACATCTAAGTCTAATTTCTGCCAGGCTGATTTCTAGTTTTCCCCACAGTTTCTATCAAATAGGGAATTTTTCCCCTAGGTAAGAAATACAAACACACACACACACACACACACACACACACACACACACACACACATTTCCTTTATCAGTCTTTGGGTTGTTGAATTTTGTTGTTTCTGAATCTCCTTTGTCTAAACTGTTCCATTAATCTATCTCTCTAATCTTTAACTAATATCAAATGGTTTTGATGAATGCTACTTTATGGTATAGTTTCAAGTCTATGAGTGCTATTCCCCGCATATGCCTACTTATTTTCTAAATATTTTTTAAAATGTACTTTGTTATTATTCAAGGTCTATGAAACATCCCCTTGATAATTTGATTGATAAAGCATTAATGGTATAAGTTAATTTTGGTAGTATTGTCATTTTTATTATATTGACATGACCTTGCCATGAATACTGACTATTCCTCCAACTATTTTGTTCTAAGTTGTTCTTTATTTCATTAAGAAGCACTTTGTAATTGAATCTATACAAGTCTTTCATGTACTTTGGGAGACAGATCCCTGGGTATGTTATACATTTTGTAGTTATTTGGAGTGGGATTTCCCTTTCAATATTTGCTTTTTTGAATTTCTTATTGTATAGAAATGCTGTTGAGTTTTTGAGGATTTATTTTGTAGCTTACAATTTTGCTGAGGTTATTAATTGTCTCAATTAGTATCTTGCTGATTCCCTGGGATTTTCCAACTAAATCATCACATCATCAGCACACAAGAAGAGTTTTTTTCCTTTGCCCATGATCACATAACTCAAAAGTGTCTGAGGTGGGATTCAGAGCCAGCTTCCTTGATTGGAAGTCCAACACTGTATCCTCTTATGTTACATTACTTCTCATAACGAAAATTTCCCACATCAATAGTGTATTATATTGGCATCATTCCTTTTGTTTACCCTGTCCAAACAAACAAACAAAAAACTTAAGTGTAGTCTGGTTGATGTATTCATGTTTGCTCATAGTGATTACTCCTTCCCAGTCTCAAGTATTAACATATTCTTTTAATAACACATTATGGATTTTCTCCCCAAATCAATCTGTTTTTTCTTTTTTTGGAACAGGATATTTGCCTAATTCCAAACTTAAAGCATTTGTCCTATTCTTGAGTTTTCCACTACCATTGGTAGCAATCGGATGCATAAATTCTTCCATTGTCCTGGTACATTGTTTCTATATCTCTGTTGACTTGGCATTGCTAAAGACAAGTATAGAAGTATTATCTTCATTTTATGTATGAAGAAATAGACTCAAAGATGTTAAGAAACTTCTTAATGGTAACATAGCTAATAAGTATTTGGCTGTCTTTTTATATTTGTCTTGAGTTTTAGAATTTTGCTAACCATTTTCCTACTTTGTAGATCTTTTTTATTGGTAGGGAAAAGAATCAAAATAAGATTTAACAGTTCTCTGTCAACCATTGGTATCATTGTACACTCTTAAGTAGTAATATATGATACTTCCTAATATATGCCATCTATCTCCAGTAAAGCTTTAAAAGCCACTTCTTTTTTATCCTTAGCATTCATTAAAAATTTTAGCTCATCCTGGCCATTAGCACTCCTGACACTGTTATTGAAGGACTAATACACTTTTCAGCTTTCGTTTTTGATAATTTGTTCTTGCTTTCATCTACTATAGGTCTTTTAAATATCTCAGTCAGTGTATTGCCCATGCATTTATGTTAATCTCCTTGCATTTCCCCTTGTTCTCCCTCATAAGAATCAGTGATGTTTACATCTTCAGAATTTTATCCTTGAGAGATTCTTCTGCCTCATTAACCAACTTAGTCCATAGAATCCTAAGCCATAAAATTCTCCACATCTTTTCTCTAAATGCTTTGAATCCCATTGTCCCAAAATCTATGGCACATATCATATTACCCCAATGTTACATCTTTATTGAGGTCTCTAAATTCACACTATCATTACCTCCCAAGTACACCATATTTTCAACTTTAATCAATACAGAATAAGTTTGCTTGTTTTAAAAACTCATGTGTTCCCTAGAAAGTGGGCTCCTATTATATTCTGCTGATCTATGTAGGTTATGAGGAAATTGTAATCTGTAAGGAATGATCTCATAAATGAATTTACCTGCAGATTGGCAGTCTGTGATGAAGCTTGACTCACACACCATTGTCTGAGACAAAGTGATCTGACCTTAGATCCCACCTTAGTTTAAGGTCAAATGAGAAGAAGGGATGAATTTATGACCAAACAAAAGATAGAGAACATTATGAAATGCAAAATGGATAATTTTGATTACATTAAGTTAAAAGATTTTTTGCACAAATAAAACCAATGCAACCAAGATCAGAAGAAAAGCAAAAGGCTGGGACATTTTTTTACAAGTGTTTCTGATAAAGGCCTCATTTCTCAAATATATAGAGAACTGAGTCAAATTTATAAGACTACAAGTCATTCCCCAATTGATAAATGGTCAAAGGATATGAAAAGGCAGTTTGCAGATGAAGAAATTAAGACTATCTATAATCATATTAAACAATGCTCTAAATCACTATTGATTAAAGAAATGCAAAGTAAAACAAATCTGAGGTACACCTATCTGATTGGCTAATATAACAGAAAAGGAAAATGATAAATGTTGGAGAAGATATGGGAAAATTGGAACAGTAATGCATTGTTGGTGGAGTTGTGAACTGATCCAACTATTCTGGAGCAATTTGAAACTATGCCTAAAAGGCAGACAAACTGCATACCTTTTCATCCAGCAATACCACTACTAGGTCTGTGTCCCAAAAAGATTTTTTACAAAGAGAAAAGGACCTACATGTACAAAAATATTTATAGCAGCTTTTTGTGGTGGCAAAAAATTTGAAAATTGAGGGACTGCCCGTCAATCGGGGAATGGCTGAACAAGTTGTAGTACATGCATGTAATGGAAACTATTGTGATATAAGAAATGATGAGCATGCAGATTTCTGAAAAAAAAAACTGGAAAGATTTACATGCACTGATGCTGATTAAAGTGAGCAGGACCTGGAAAACATTGTATACAGTAAGAGCAGCATTGTGTGATGACCAACTATGACAGGCTTATCTCTTCTCAGCAATATAATGATTAAAGATAATTCCAAAAGACTAGTGATGGAAAATGTTATCCACATCCAGAGAAAGAACAATGGAGTCTGAATGCAGATTGAAGCATACTATTTTCACTTTTTTTCATGGTTTTACTCTTTTGTTATGTTTCTTCTTTCATAACATGACTAATATGGAAATATGTTTAATGTAATTAAACATGTATAACCTATATTAGATTGCTTGCCATCTTGGGGAGGGGGAAGGGGAAGAAGGAAAGGAGAAAGATTTGGAACTCAAAATACTATAAAAAGTAGATGTTGAAAACTATCTTTACAAGTAATTGGAAAAATGTAAAATACTATAATAATTTTTAAAGTGCATGAACAGAGCACAAATGGGAGTAGCACAGAGAAACCAGCCAATTGTGATAGTAGGTACTACAAGTTATCCCCATTTAGAAAGAAACTTAGAAGATACTTAGAGATGCCAAATGACCTGCCATGTTACATAGTCAATAAGTATGAGAACTAAGGTTTGAACCCAGGTATTCTTATTCCAAGTCTTCTTCTCTTTCATTATCCTATTGTACTCTCCAAATAAATCTTGAACCAAGGGCAAAAATATTTTCCTACCAAAAACAACTTGGAATTTGCACAAAGATAGATTTTTAAAGTTTCATTTGAAAAATTCTTGTAGAGTGCATTTATTAGGAACTCAATTTTGCCTGCCTTGTAATCATGAAAGGTTAAATCTATCTAGTGGTATTTGAACTAGGAAGTTCAGTTTTCTAAGTCTGACTGCAAAGTGATCCCCTCTGGTAAAAGAGGGTATCTCTTCAGGAGCATGTGGCTCAAAATCATAAAACTGAGATGAGTCAAAGAGATTGTAAAAAAAAAAAAATGAGGTCAAAGAAGGTTATTGAATTGTCATCAGATTTTTATTAATACTGCATAGTCACTGGCAGAAAGCAGGGTAAGACATAGGTTTATAGAGAATTCCATGCAGAGATCACACAAAGCTCAGACAGGAAGATATTCTCAGCTAATTATGTGTCCTTACTGGGGTTTGTTGGGATCAGTCTGTTCATGGTGGTATTTAGCACTGGCTGCACTTGTGTCTATGTCTCTGACAAAGAGAATTATTAGGCTCTTAGAACTACTTTAGAGCAAATATAGCACAGGAGTGTATTGTAATGTTTTCAGTTCTTATCATTTGTTTGAATTAAAATTTCCTGCTTTTATTAATAATCAATGCCTAATAATGATGGATAAGCTGTTTATATAACACAAGGAGCCACACAGTAGCCTCTGAGAGATATAATATTACTTGCTTTAGCACAGTCATGGTATGAGGTAAACATGTGGCACTTCAAGATAATCAAAACTTGGGGGCAGAGCCAAGATGGCAGAGTGAAAGAAGTGACTTGCTTGAGTTCTCCTCCAAAGCCCTCCAAATATCTATAAAAAATGGCTCTAAACAAATTCTAGAGCAGCAGAACCCACAAAATGTCAGAGTGAAACAAATTTCCAGCCCAAGACAGCCTGGATGATTGATTGGAAAGCCGATTATGCCAGGCTAGGAGAGGAGTGCAGTTCAGTGTGGGTATGCAAGCAAACACCAGGCCTCAGTGAACCTGGAGCAGACCTCAGAGGACTGAATCATGGGCAGTTGTGGCAATTTCTAGGCTTCTTAACCCATGATGCCAAAGACAACTTAGAAGGTCAGTAGGAAAGGTCTGTGACTGTGGTGAGAGAGAAGCTTGGTCCCAGTCCTACTCTCAGCACAGTGCTGGGGTGGCAGCTGCTTCTGGAACTCTCAGTCCACAGACTGAGGGGGAATTGAGTGACTGATCAGAAGGGGATTGCAGGGGTCTCCTTGCTGGTGCTGAGGCAGGATTTTCTTGCTTTGCTTGTACTGGGATCTAGGTTGCAGTTCTGGGTAGAAATCCTGAGGCGAGGAGGAGTGCTGGTGTGGTGGAGCTTGTGGTGGCAGTGGATGGAGAATCCTCCTCATAGTTCCAAGTCAGAAAAGAGTGCTTGTGGTCACTCATAGACCAGAACACAGGCCAAGAAAGGAATAAACACCTCACCCTTGATCATACCACCTTGGAAGAACTGAAAATTTACAGGTCCCTAGAATTAGCTCTGAAAATAGCTGCACAAAACCCCTGAAGCTTGGGGCAGTACATTCTCCACACTGGAAGCAGACCCCTACCTTAACAAAGAGTTTAAAACTCAAGTAATTGTCTGGGAACATAAGCAAACTGTGCAAAAAAAGTCAGATCACAAAATCTTCTTTTGGTGACAAAGAAGATCAAAACATACAACCAGAAGAAGACAACAAAATCAAAGCTCCTACATCCAAAGCCTCCAAGAAAACTATGAATCAGCCCCAGGCCATGGAAGAATTCAAAAAGAATTTTGAGAAGCAAGTAAGAGAAGTAGAGGAAAAACTGGGAAGAGAAATGAAAATGATGCAAGAAAATCATGAAAAACAAGTCAACAGCTTGCTAAAGGATACCCCAAAAATATTGAAGAAAATAACACCTTAAAAAATAACCTAACCCAAATGGCAAAAGAGGTCCAAAAAGCCAATGAGGAGAAGAATGCCCTAAAAAAGCAAAACTGGCCAAATGGAAAAGGAAGTCCAAAAGATCACTGAAGAAAATACTTCCTTAAAAATTAGAATACAGCAATTGGAAGCTAGTGACTTTATGAAAAATCAAGACACTGTAAAACAAATCCAAAAGAATGAAAAATTAGAAAACAATATGAAATATCTCATTGGAAAAACAACTGACCTGGAAAATAGATCCAGGGGAGAGAATTTAAAAATTATTGGACTATCTGAAAGCCATGATCAAAAAAAGAGGCTAGACATCATCTTTCAAGAAATTATCAAGGAAAACTGTCCTGATATTTTATAAGCAGAGGGCAAAATAGAAATGGAAAGAATCCACCTATCTCCTCCTGAAAGAGATCCCCAAAGGAAAACTCCTAGGAATATTGTAGTGGGGAATCGAGAAAGGAGTAGTGCTCCAGAATGGAGCAATATCAACAAAGAAGGTTAATCAAATTTCCATGAAGGAATGACATGAGGCAGAGTTCCCAGGCATGATAAGATATAATTATATCTCTAGAAAATTCACAAAACTGCCAAGTCAAACTTTGGAAACCATGGAGTCACACTCTTGGGCTAGTACAAACCTGTCAAACCATGAAAATGAAGATTTCTGTGACTGAACAGTATTCCTTTCTCCCTGTACTTCTTTTTCATAACTAGGGTAACTAACATAACTAAGTCAGTTCTGGGATATCAGGTGTGTTCATATTTCCTGAATCCTTTCCTTTTTCACATAATTTTAGAGTTGGAAAGGAACTCAGAGGCCATCTAGTCCTACAAATAGCTGAGCAAGAATCCCCTGAACAGCACATGGAATGAGTGGTCATTCAGCCTTTGCTTAAAGATAATTAGCCTTTCTTTTCCACAGTTCTTGTTTACAATGGTTTACATCACATTTACTCTGTATATATCTTACATGTCTAGTAATTTCCATGTTTTCTCCCTCATTAGGATATGTGGTACATAATAACCTTGTAATAAATGCTTTTTGATTGATTGATTTAGTTTAAAAGAAAAAGATAACCAAAACTTGTCTGTGTAAGCAATGAAACTTTTTTTTAATGTAGTGGGGATTATCGGGAAAACCTTGTTCAATTTGATGAGGCCCACCAATTAACTTGATGAGATTCTACAGCATAGACCTTTATCAGAAAGGGTTACCTCCCACAGAGTTGGACATGTGCCCTAAGTCTTTGCTGAGGAGCATGCACCCTAAAATCTCATCAAGTTGATTGTCAAGGACTTATACTGAAAAAGGCTCTCCAAATCACCCCTGCTATATGAATTTTAATAATTTTATAGAAATTTTACTAAATATATATTGTGAATTAGCTCCAAAGGGCCTTTGGCTCAAGATCAGTTTAAATGACTCTCAGCCTACAATAGTGCTAATTATGCCTTAACTAAGATCATCAGAGAATACAGTAATATGTGCAGTTAAGGATACATGATGAAAATAAAATGCATTGAGAGTCAAACCTTTGCTTCACTTACTTCCTCATGATGATATGTCCTTGGTCCTAGTGACAACAGCTTATGTAAAGATGAAGGTTTTATCTACTTTTCTCTCTCAAATTTTGGATACCATGTCAGCCTGTGTATCATTTGAGAAATCATTAAAGTACAATCTATGTGGCTTGGGGCTATGTATCTGAGCTATGTGTCTCTGGATTTTCCATCTCCCCTATAGTCACATTTTTCCCCACATAAATTTCTATTGTGTTTCAGCCTTACGTAGGTTGGTGGTGGTCCTTTCTTATCCTGATTCTATTTACATAACTCAGATTTAATGGTTGTTACAGCATGACCTGACCAAAACCCACAGCACATAGTCTCTTGTTTTCCTAAACAAAGGATGAATAGTATAACTTAATCTTTGTTGATGACTAAAAGTCATAATTACACTCATTATGTGATTATTGTTATTCATCATCAGCATCATCATCATTATCAGTATAACATCCTAATCAGACAGTATGGTATTCTCCATGGCTTTTGAGGTATGTGAAGCTATCAACACCTACAACATATAGCCCAGCCTAGTATGGCTTTTTAATCTTTGTGTCAGGTCTTATTTCTTCTCTGCTTTGTGCTTCCCCATCAGAACATCACCTCTCTTATTTCTCCTATCAGTGTGCTGACTATAGCAGTCACCTCAGCATGATATAGTGAAAAGAACACTAGACATGAGGTCAGAGGATCTGAAGTTGTGTATTGGTTAAAATTTACTCTGTGACCTTGGATAAGGTAGATAAGCTTTCTAAACTTCAGTCTCTTCATTTGTAGAATGGGGATAACTATATTTATACTGTCTTCTTCATAGGATGAAGAATACATGTATAAATTTCAATTTATACAATTAAATATAAGCATAAATTTATACTGTCTTCTTCATCCTGTGCTTTGTTAATCTTTAATTTCTACCCACACATATGAACAATTAATAATCTATTCTGGACCTTGAAAGAAAACTTGAGTATGGTAGAATTGCATTTAAAGAAGAAATCAAATAGGCTTTGAATAAGGATCTTTTCTTTAGTGTCGAATGAATGGATAGACATTTTGCCTGTTCAAAAACCTTTTTTTGCTCATTTCCAGGTTCATCTGTGTGTCAGATGGTTAATTTTTTTGAAAATATTACCTTCAGCCATGAGTGTGCGTGTATAGTGTGTGTGTGTGTGTGTGTGTGTGTGTGTGTGTGGTGAATAGAATGTTATCTGTTTTAAAATTTCACCGGCTTGTATTTTATAGCAGAGAAGCCCACTAGATATTTTTGAATTCTGATAGTGGAAATTAAGGCCGATGGTCTTAAAATAGCTAATAGTTATCCTTCAAAACAGATAATACATTAAGCTTTAATTGGTCAATTTGTTAATGGCTCATCCCTGCTAAAGAACTGGCCTCTGTTTCATATTTAGCTGCAAAAGATTTCCAGTTTTCAAACCCTGAGCCAGATTCTCAGTTTGCAAAGATTTCCCTCATTATGAGTCAGGAGTCTGAGATTCCTTTTCAACCATGGTTTGAACATAATGCAAACGAATCTTTGATTATTTTATTCTGGCCCATGCATTTAACTCTGAGGTCTTGTTGTTCTGACTTTCAGGTGGGGGTAAATAGTTATTTTGATGAAATTAACTTGTTAACTCAGCCAAGTCTCTGTTAGACTGATTTTTTTTTTAATGTTGAAGTAACCAGGTTTGATACCACATACACTCGGAAATTCTGTTGATACTTGTTTATATTCCTCTGTATCTTTTATGCCAGTTTAAGAATTACATTGATATGGTGCCAAAATAATTGAATGGAAACTGACAAATTCAGTCCATTGCTGAGTTGTTTTGTCTGCCTGATGCCCAACAAGGAATTTGACAGATTTTCTTTCTCCCCCTGGGTAGTTAGTTACTTTGGCATGATTTACTTTCTAGATGACTGGGACTGTCTTAGAGAGTTGCTGGTACTGAACCATCTGCATAAATGGGTAGTTAATAAATGTAGAAACATTTTTGTTATCTTGAACTTTGCCAAACAGGAGGCTCTATGAATGAGCACTTCCATTATTTCCTAATACGTATCCCTGCCCATGACGAACTTACAACCCTTTAAACTGAGAGAAATTTAGTGTCATCACTGGAGGTCTTCTTCCGGCAGAGATTGGATAACCATTTGTCAGGGCCTTTATATGTATAGGTCATAGAATCATAGAATTTTGAAAGGTAGAAGGGACCTCAGAAACCATTTAGTCCACGCCATAATTGAAAAAGAATCCTCACTACAACTGATTATCTAGACCTCAGATCAGGAGACCCACTCTGTTCCATTTTTAGTGGCTCTAATTGTTAGGCAATTTTTCCTGACAATAAACTTAAATGTAATCCTTTGCAGCTTCTATTATTGTTTTTGGTTCTCTTTACCTTGGGACCAAACAGATCAAATAGAATTCTCTTCCACAGGACAGCACGTATGCCACCCTCCATCTTTTCTTCAGATTACATGTGCAGTGGTCCCTCAATTGATTTTCATATGGCATGTATGGAAGACCTTTACCACTGTGGTTGCTCTCATCTGGCTAATCAATGTCCTTCTTAAGCTGTAAACTTAGTACTTAAACACAGTACTCCAGATGTAATTGGACTAGGGCAGAGTAGAGAAAGACAATCACCTCTCTATTCTTGGACTCTATGCTTCTCAATGTAGTCCCAAACTGTATTGTCTTTTTTTTGGTTGCTATATTATACTATTGATTCCTCAATGAAATCTCCACATCTTCTTCAGGCAAACTTATCTATCCATGCCTCCCTCATCTTGTATTTGTGAAGTTAATTCTTTGACATCAAGTACAGTATAAGATTTTCCATTCATCCATATTGAATTTCATCTTACTAGATTCAGCCCAATATTCTGGCACAGTGGTGTCAAAATCAAATAAAAATGGTGGTTATTAATCTGTACAGAAGAAGACCAGCAGGCTGCATATTGACTTAGTTTAAAAATGTAAAGTTTATATTTTATTGTATTTTTGTTTATTTTCTTAAATGTTTCCAAATTACCTTTTAATCTGGTTTTGGTGACACTCAAGAGTATTGTGGGCTATGTATGGCTATGGGTTGCATATTTGACATCTCTGCTCTACCTTGTCAAGATCTTTTTTTGTCCTGATTGCAATCTAGTTAGCTGTTACTCTCATCTTTGCATCATGTGCCAATTTGATAAGCATGTCATCTATGCTTTTATCCAAATCATCAATAAAGTATGCATACTTAAACAGCACAAGGCCAAGCAAAGATCCCTGGGGTTTTCCACTGGAGAGCCTCTATCCAGTTGACTTCTCATTGATAATGATTACTCTTTGAGTTGGGCCTCTTAACCAGTGCTAAATCCACCTGAGTGTACTATTACTTAGCCCAGAGGTATCAAAATCAGGCTAACAACATGGGCAATGGTAATTCATAGATTTTCTAAATCAATATGTGGCCCATAGGCATCAGTTTCAATTTGAGTTTAACACATCTGAATTTTAGTCCACATCTCTGCATCTTATGCAGAAGAACAACATACTGTATTAAATGCTTTGCTACAGCATAGTTAGGATCATACATTTTGGACTGGAAGGGACTTTAGAGACTATCTAGTAACATCTGTATCTAGTGACAGAGGTGAGATTTGAATTTCCATCCTCTGACTCTATATCCTGTAAATCTCGTCTCTGACTAAATCTATCATTATTTTTCACTATACAGTGCTGTAAACTTTATCTACAGCATCCCTCTGATCTATCAATTTAGTAAGCCTATAAAAATAAACTAAAAAATATATTTTAACATCTCTTCTTGAGAAACCGATGTTGCTTCTTTGTAATCACTGTTTCCTTTTCTAAATATTGACTAACCATCTCTTTGGTTTCTCCTTCCCTGCTCTAATTATCTAGAGAATTTAATCAGAAAATGATATCAAACTCATAGGCTTTTAGCTTACAGATTCTATTCCCTTCCTTTCCTTCCTTTCCTTCCTTTCCTTCCTTCCTTCCTTCCTTCCTTCCTTCCTTCCTTCCTTCCTTC
>NW_020954576.1:72976246-73061237 GCF_900497805.2 Vombatus ursinus | reverse complement strand
CTTCCTTCCTTCCTTCCTTCCTTCCTTCCTTCCTTCCTTCCTTCCTTTCGTTTGTTTTTTTTTTGTCATGATAATCCAAATACTCTCTTGTTGTCTAGGCTTAAGACTTTCTGACCTAGCCATGATCCCTCCTCCTGCCTCCTTTTTGGGGTATACTCACTTCTATCTCAGGAGTCTTCTATACCCAAAATTTTCACTAATTAGAAGTGATGATAACATCTATAACATCAGAAGTAAAGAAGCAGTCATACATTCCTGATAAACACTGTATACTCCACTACCTCCATATAAAATTTCCAGCCCTTTTCTGTATCATATAGAAGTAGCTGTCTTGTATGGCAAGATCCAGGTAGGCCCACACTGAACCAGAAGGAGTGATATGAGCCTTGTACAACTTGGATACTAGGTCAGGATTATTGATTCCAATCCTCTTCTTTTGTTAGAAAGAAAACCATTTTGCCTGAGGTCCATATTCCTCTTTCTCTACACCAAGTTGTGCATTTATCCTGCTTCTATAGAGATCTTTTTATACATTTGTCTCTTGGTAACTATTATCTAGTGCATCTATATGTTCTTTTCATTCTTTTTTCCAACCCCAGGGTGTTCCAAGTTAAACTACAAGGCTTCTCTTATTATTTAGTGGATTAAATTATCTTTATGGTCCTTGTCAGTTCTGAGATCCTGTAATTCTGTTAATTTCAGGAAGCTGTTTGAAATAGACTAGTAGGTCAATCATGAGACACTAGACTTATTCTAAAATTAAAAAAAAAAACAACCTGTTATTTACTGGAACTTAGATTTTAGATTTGATTTCTTCCTTTTTGGAGTGTGGGGAAGGAAGAGGGCAGGGAAGGAGAAACCAGACTAGTTCATGGGGCAAATGATAGCAATTTACCTGTATAAATCATTAGGTTTTTTTATCCTTTTGTTGTCTGAAGTGAAAGCACAAGGGAAGCCATGAGCCATGACTTGACCGTGTGGAATTAAGTATTTTTAAAAATCATTATTTATTTATTTTTAGCATTTTTTTCTTTTTAAATTTTGAGTTCCAGATTCTCTCCTTACCTCCTATCCTTCCCCACCCACTGAGAAGGCAAACAATATAATATAATTATACACATGAAATCATGCAAAACATATTTCCATATTGGCCATATTGCAAAAAAAAAGGCCAAAAAACTGAGAAAAATTATACTTCAATTTGCACTCAGAGTTCATCAGGTCTCTCTCTGCAGGTAGATAGCATTTTTTCATCATGAGTCCTTTGAAATTGTCTTCAATCATTGTATTGATCAGAATAGCCAAATTTTTCACAATTTATCATCATTACAACATTGCTGTTACTGTGCACAATGATTTCCTAGTTCTCACTTCCCTTTGTATCAATTCACATAGATCTTGTCAAATTTTTCTGGAACCAACCCCCTTATCATTTCTTGTATCACAATAGTAGTTCATTAAAATCATATGTCACTTATTCAGCCATTCCCCAATTAGTGAGCATTCCCTCAATTTCTTATTCTTTGCCACCACAAAAAGAGGGGCTGAATATATTTTTGTATGGACCTAGTAGTGGTATTGCTGGATCAAAGGTATGCACAGTTTTTAGCCTTTTGGGCATAGTTCCAAACTATTCTTCAAAATGGTTGGACCAGTTCACTACACCACCAGCAATTCATTAATTTACTTATTATCCCTCATACCTTCCAACATTTGTCATATCTATTAGGTGTGAGGTGATACCTCAGAGCTGTTTTAATTTGCATTTCTCTAATCAATAGTGATTTAGAGCTTTTTTATATCACTATAGTTTTAATTCTTCTGAAAACTGTTCATATGCTTTGACTATTTATCAATTGGGAAATGGCTCTTATTTTTATAAATTTAACTCAGTTCTGATATATTTGGGAAATAAGGCTTTTATGGGACAGGTAGGTGGTGCAGTAGATAGATCACTGGCCCTGGAGTGAGGAGGACCTGAGTCAAATCCAGACACTTGACTCTTACTAGCTGTGCACCCCTGGGCAAGTCACTTAACCCTGATTGCCCCATGCCAAAAAAAAGGAAAAAAAAATAAGACTTATCAGAGAAACTTGCTATAATTTTAAAAAAAATTCTCTCTCTCTCTCTCTTTCTTTCTCTCTCTCTCTCCTGTCCTTCTTCAAAAGTCTGTTTTGCTTCTGTCCACTGCTCCCTTAACCACCCTCCTTTTTATTATACACACACACACACACACACACACACACACTCACACACACACATCTCTTATCCCCTTCCTATTCTATTTCCTATTGGGTAAGCTACATATCTATATACAGTTGAATGTATATATATAGTCTTCCCTTTTTGAAGCAATTCTGATGAGAAGGGGTTCAAGCATTACCCACTACTCCCATTTTCCCCCTTTACTATAAAAGTTCTTCCTAATGCATCTCATTTATATGAGAAAAATTTCCCCATTCTACCTCCCCTTGCCCCCTTCTGCCACTGTATGCCCCTTTCCCACCTTTCCATTTTTTTGATATCATCCCAATATCTCAGACCCATCCCCTCTTTCTATGTAGGCTCTTTCCAACTGCCCTAAAAATGATAATGTTGTTAGGAGTTACATGTATTATATTCCCATATAGGAATGTGAATAGTTTAACTTTATTGAATTCCTTATGATTACTCTTTCATGTTTACCTTTTCATGCTTCTCTTCAGTTTTCTATTTCAAAGTCAAATTTTCAATTCAGCTCTGGTCTTTTAATTAGGAATGCTTGGAAGTCCTCTATTTCCTTAAATATCAATTTCTTCTTTCTCCTGAAAGACTATAACTACTTTTGCTGGGTAGGTGATTCTTGGTTGTGATCCTAGTCCTTTGCCTTCCAGAATATCATATTGCAAGTCCTCTGCTATGTTAACATGGAAATTGCTAAATCTTGTGTGATCCTAACTTTGACTTCTCAGTATTTGAATTGTTTCTTCCTGCTGCTTACAATATTTTCTCCTCGACCTGGGAGTTCTGGAATTTGGCTATAATATTCTAATATAATATAATATTCACGGTCAAGTCATGGCTCATGGCTTCCCTTGTGCTTTCCCTTCAGACAACAAAAGGATAAAAAACCTAATGATTTATACAGGTGAATTGCTATCATTTGCCCCATGAACTAGTCTGGTTTCTCCTTCCCTGCCCTCTTCCTTCCCCACACTCCAAAAAGGAAGAAATCAAATCTAAAATCTAAGTTCCAGTAAATAACAGGTTTTTTTTTTTTTTAGAAATTTTAGGATAAGTGTAGTGTCTCATTGATTGACCTACTAGTCTATTTCAAACAGCTTCCTGAAATTAACAGAATTACAGAATCTCAGAACTGACAAGGACCACAAAGATAATTTAATCCACTAAATAATAAGAGAAGCCTTGTAGTTTAACTTGGGACACCCTGGGGTTGGAAAAAAGAATGAAAAGAACATATAGATGCACTAGATAATAGTTACCAAGAGACAAATGTATAAAAAGAAGCAGGATAAATGCACAACTTGGTGTAGAGAAAGAGGAATATGGACCTCAGGCAAAATGGTTTTCTTTCTAACAAAAGAAGAGGTTGGAATCAATAATAATTAGATAATAATAATAATATAATAATAATAATATAATATTCCTGCAGTTTTCTTTTGGGGATCTTTATTTAGGAGGTGATCAGTGGATATTTTCAATTTCTGTTTTACCCTCTGGAATTAAGATATTAGAGTAATTTTCCTTAGTTTCTTGAAATATGATGTCTAGGTTCTTTCTTTGATCATGGCTTTTAGGTAGTCGAATAATTCTTAAATTCTCTCTCCTCAATCTATTTTCTAGGCCAGTTGTTTTTCCAATGAGATATTTCATATTGTCTTCTATTTTTTTCATTCTTTTGACTTTTTTTTTGTTTCTTGATGTCTCATGGAGTCATTTTTAGCTTCTACTTGTCCAATTTTAATTTTTAAAGAATTTTTGTCAGTTAGCTTTTATACCTCTATTCTATTTGACCAGTTCTAGTTTTCAAGAATTTCTTCTCTTTTGTGAATTTTTGTGCCTTTTTAAATTATTAGGCCCATTCTGTTTTTGAAGGTGTTATCTTCAGTATTTTTGTGCCTCTTTTACTGAGCTGTTAATCCTCTTTTCAGAATTTTCTTATATGGCTCTCATTTCTTTTTTGCAATTTTTTTCTCTACCATGTTTATCTCTTTCTTTAGCTCTTCCAGAAATTCTTGCTGGCCTTGGGTCCAATTAGCATTTTTCCTTGAGGCTTTGTTTGTAGCTTTTTAAAAAAAAATTGTTGTTTCCTTCTGAGTTTATGTCTTGGTCTTTCTTGCCACTGTAGTAGTTTTTTAAAGGTCAATTTCTTTTGTTTGTTCTTGTTGTTTGCTCATTTTCCCAGCTTATAGCTTGACTTTGAATTTTATATTCATGTTGGTCTCTGAGGGTGAGGAGGCACTGTCCCAAGCTACAAGTTTTTTTTTTTCATGATGCTGTTTTCAATGCTAGTTCTGAGGGTCTGAATTTTTCTGGTGTTTCCAAGGTAGTGTTGTCCTGGGAGAGGTGTGGTCACTGTTCTCATGGTCTGTGCTTGGGTCTTTACCCAGGAAGGACCCCTGCTTGCTTGCAGCCATAAGTATATTAGCACTCCTCTTGGCTCTAGAACTGTGCCCAGGGATCTTGTTCCATTACAACTTATCACAGGCACTCCTTTCCACCCTGGAACTGAGACTCAGAACTGCATATGGGCAATAGAGTTTCCAATTAGTACCAGCTGCACTCAATGCCAGCAAAGGTTCCCTGTAATCTCTTTCTGACCAGTTATCTGACCCCCTTACCATTTCTAGGCTGAGAGCCCTTGAAACTGCTACTGCTGCTGCTACTGCCATCCCAGCTGCCTCCAAAACCCACTGTTATTGCTCCTGCTAAGCTCTGGGTCTGTGTCCACCCCGATGCTATAAATCTATCTTTTTGACCTCCTAAGTTGTCTTAGGTTGATCTTTTGTTGGTTCTGCTTCTCTAAAATTTGATTGGAGGTGTTATTTAAGTTGTTTGGAGAGGAATATTAGGCGAGTTCAGTTGGGTCCCATCCTGTACTCTATCATCTTCAGAATTAACTATTAATTTACCAGAATTTTAAACTGGAATATATAATTTTAGAGGTAAAAGGTGTAATTATAATTAAAGACCCCATTTCTTGCACTTTATCATGCTGTGCTTATTTTTTAACTACAAACTACTCTAATTAATCTGTGATCTTGTTGATTCCTGAATTACTTTCAGTGATATAGATCATAACCAATCCATATATGCCAATACACGGCTCCAAAGTTGCTCATATTCTGGAACATATGCTCCTATTTTGATGGTAATATCTCAAACGACATGGAAAAATGAATGTTTCAAATAGCTCAAACAACCCAGTCGTCTTCCCTTAATATTGGTACAGTGTGTCTCTTATGTACAGCCCTGGCCCCAATTTCTTTGTGCTGTGGGTACCTGCAAATCAGTAGTTCATTTGAGTTCAGTAATGTGATAATACGCTTTGAAGGTGAAACATAGTTTAGTTTTGCATGTTACCCAGCATCACACAATTAGCTGTTACAAGCTATTAAATGACTTGTTTTTCTCATCTTAAGCTCCAAAAGAAGTTTGAAATAAACTACCTCAAAAAAAGTAAAATTATGTTTTTCTCCTCTTCATCCATGTTTTGGTAAACCTGTTTTGGGTGAGTGGGGGAAATTCTCGTGCTTTGTCATGATAAAGACATATTGGCTCTTTTCAGACCAACCCCGCCCCCCCCAACAGGTACAATGTTGGAGCAGAATGGCAGTTAGCTGCAGGATGCCATGCACCCAATTACAAAATAGCATTGCTTCTATTCCACACTGATGGCCAGCATTTTTCTTTGTCCACACTCTGTGACATCTCTTATAACCCCATTTCAACCTGGCTTCTGGACTTATGTTGATTGGCCTGATTACTTCTCCTTCATCTGAGTTCCAACTACTTGCACTCAAACAACCTTAGCATTTGGATTTATCTAAAGTATTCACTTCTGCCTGTTGGATCTCCCAAGCTTTCAGAATTTACTAAATTGTATTTCTCAGGAATGCCTCAAATACCCTGTGATTATAAGAACAAAGCTTGGCTTCACATAAGACATGAGAAAGTCCCTCCTTTTTTATAGAGGTGGGGGATCATAGGTGTGGAATACTGCATATGCTATCAGACTTGTTTGATTTATTAGTTTTGCTGTACTGTTTTTCCCTTTTGTATTCTTTTTTTTAAACAATAAATTTATTTATTTATTTTTGGTTTCCAATATTAACCTCCTTAAGATTGAGTTCCAAATTTTCTCCCCATTTCTCCCCTTCCCCCACCCCAAGACAGCATGTAAACTCATATACATTCATATTGAACCTATTTTCACATTAGTTCTGTTGTAAAGAAGCATTAGAACCAATGGAAGAAACCATGAGAAAAATGAAACAAAAAAGTAAGAGAGAGCAAATAATATGCTTCGATCTGCATTCAGACTCCACAGTTCTTTTCTGGTTGTGGACAGCATGAGTCTTTTGGAGTTGTCTTAGATCTTTGCATTGCTAAGAAGAGATGAGTCTATCAAAGTTAGTCATCACACAATTTGACTGTTACTGTGTACAGTGTTGGCCTGATTTTGCTCACTTCAGTCAGCATCAGTTCATTTAAGTCTTTCCAGGTTTTTCTGAAGTCTGCCTGCTCATCACTTATTATAGCACAATAGTACTCCATTACATTCATGTACTACAACTTGTTCATCCATTCCCCAACTGATAGGCATCCGCTCAATTTCCAATTCTTGGCCACCACAAGAAGAGCTGTTAAATATTTTTGTGCATGTGGGTCCTTTTCCCATTTGTATGATCCTTTTGGGGGGCAGACCTAGAAATGGTATTGCTGGGTCAAAGGGTATGCACAATTTTATAGTCCTTTGGGCATAGATCCAAATTATTCTCCAGAATGGTTGGATCAGTTCTCCACTCCATCAACAATACATTACTGTTCCAATTTTCCCACATCTTCTCCAGCATTTATCATTTTCCTGTTTTGTCATGTTAGCCAATTTGTTAGGTGTGATGTGGTACCTCAGACTTGTTTTGACTTGCATTTCTCTAATCAATAGTGATTTAGAGCATTTTTTCACATGACTATAGATAGCTTTCATTTCTTCATCTGAAAACTGCCTGTTCATATCCTTTGCCCATTTATCAATTGGAGAAAGACTTGTATTCTGATAGATTTGACTCAGTTCTCTATATATTTTAGAAATGAAGCCTTCAAGAGACACTGGTTGTAAAAATTCTTTTCCAGTTTTCTGCTTCCCTCCTAGTCTTGGTTGCATTGGCTTTGTTTGTGCAAAAACTTGTAAATTTAATGTAATCAAAATTATCTGTTTTGCATTTCATGATGTTCTCTGTCTCTTGTTTGGTCACAAATTCTTATATTCTCCATAAATCTGACAAGTAACCTATTCCTTGCTCTCCCAGTTTGCTTATAGTATCAGCCTTTATGTGTAAATTGTGCACCCATTTTGACTTTATGTCAGTATAGGGTGTAAGATATTGATCTATGCCTAGTTTCTGCCATATTATTTTCCAGTTTTCCCAGCAGTTTTTGTTAAATAGTGAGTTCTTATCCCAGAAGCTGGAGTCTTTGGGTTTATCATCCCTTTTGTATTCTTTGTTAAATGGATAAAGATGAATGAAAAAGCATTTATTAAGTATGTGCCAAACACTCCACTCAGTAATTGGGATACAATTAGAAAAATTGGCAGTTCTTGTTCTCAGTGACTTCACACTCTAATTGGAAGAGATAAAAGTTCAGGTATAAGGTGGATGACAAGGCTCAGAGATTCTTGGGGTGCAGCAGTATGTTAGGTAACAATGCCTGCTAATTTGGTAGGCAAAGGGATAGGCAGATGGCAGGTCTACAGAATTTTCTTTTTATTGGAACATTTTGGCTCATTTTCCGTCATAGGAAAATACTTGTTAATTTTTCTCTCAATTTTTACTCATTTTTTCAGTCTGCTTTTATAAGCTTCTCTGTGTGACTTATAATTCTGCAAGCTAGATTTTTACTCAGGCTTTCCTTACATGAAATTCTTTTGGTATTGTCTTATCTAGAAGATCTTAAGATTCACTGGAAGGGCAAATGGCAAGGTTGGTGATACTCTATCTCATATCTTCCTAATTTCCCTATTACTGCTGAGGGCACCAACATCCTCCCAAGTACCCAACTTCACAAATCCTCACTCTCTCACTCCCTCTTCCATTTCCAATCTGTTGCCATGACTTGCCAATTCTGCCTTCATAATATCTCTTCTATATGTTCCATTCCCTCCACTGGCACTGCCACCATTGTGCTGGAGGCCTTCATCATTTCATGCCTGGATTATTGCGATCAATAACCTGCTTGTTGGTCTACCTACAATAAATCTCATCCCTCTCCAAGCCATTTTCCATTCAGCTATGAAATTGATCTCTGAAAGCTCTGACTATCCCTCACTCAGTCAACTCCAGTGGCTCCTTATTTCCTCTAGGATCAAATATAACATGCTCTGATTTTTCAAGTTCTTCATAACCTGGCCCTTTGCAATATTTCCAGTCTTCCAACATCTTCTAACTCCTTGACCCTCCTCCTCTACCCCATATATTCTATGAACCAGTGACTCTGATTTCCTCACATGACACTGTATCTCCAGACTCCACGCATTTTTATTGGTTGTCCCCCAAACTTAGAATGTTCTCCCTCCTCACCTCTACCTCCTGGCTCCCTTCAAATCTCAGCTAATAACTTACCTTCTACAAAAAGCTTTTCCCAGTCACAGTAATGCTAATGAGGTTACCTCCAATTTGTCCTGTGTACATTTTATTTTCCGTAGTTGTTAGCATGTTGTCACCCTCACTAGATTATAAATGCCTTGAAGACAGGGACTATTTCTACCTTTATTTGTATCCCCAGTGCTTGGCACATAAGAGGTGCTCAATAAATGTCTTTTGACTTGACTTGTAGTTGATGACTCCTATCTCATCTAAGTGGTATGAAGAGCCATACTACTCTTTTTCCTGCCCAGGAAGGGGCAAAGAGAAATCAAGGGGAAAAGTATTCCTCCTCATTGATTTTTTCCATCTGGTCATCCTGGAATAACTTCCTAAATAAGAGGGTAGAGAAGGATATATTTGGGAATGAAGATGATGTAAAAATAAAAGACATCTATATTTAAAAATTATAACAAAAAAGAGAAAAAATAACCATTACATGCTTCTGCAGCTTTAAATATGATTTTTCTTTTTGCTCTGGTAGCAATCTATGGATTTGGTCAATCAATACTATGTTGTCTTTATTTAGTAGTGCAGAGCAGTTTACTTACATTATTTCCAACTATGTGGCATTTGCTTTTTATTTCTTTATGTATCCTTTTCTTCTAGAAGACCCACAGTCCTTATTATTTCTGTATATCTTGTTTTTAAGGTTGGTCATATTGGTTTGGAAGGAATTATGTTTTTTTTTTAAATTGTTATCTTTTACTACTTTTTTGCCATATTTTCTTCCTCTTCCATATTTTTGTGTTTTGTATCTATTATTCTTTTTCTAAGAGATTCTACTTCTTTAGAGTGATTTGTTGTGTTTTTTTTTTGTACTATGATATCTATGGTTTTTAAGCTGTAGTGATATTTCTTACATCTTACATAACTGAATCTTAATATTTTCTTTTAAAAATTGTATTTCTTTTAAAAAAAACATTCTGGAATATATTGCATTTTATTCCACAATCTCTGGGAGGTCTACAGAATTTTCTTTTTATTGGAACATTTTGGCTCATTTTCCATCATAGGAAAATACTTGTTAATTTTTCTCTCTTAATTTTTACTCATTTTTTTCAGTCTGCTTTTATAAGCTTCTCTGTGTGACTTATAATTCTGTAAGCTAGATTTTTACTCAGGCTTTCCTTACATGAAATTCTTTTGGTATTGTCTTATATTCCCAGTCACTTTTCTCTAGATTTTCTGCATGCTATTTTAGCTCCTAACCTTTTCCACTGCTGTTCAGATTTCCAACCTATGAGGCTAGGCAACTTCAGCCTTCTCACATTGGATCTTGGGAAGGCCTGGTCCTGATCTTAGATATTTAAGTTCTCCAATTTTATTTTATAAGATTCTTAACTTGAACAATGTTGTTATTTTCTTAATGTGCATATTCAACTTTAGGTATTCTATATCTGCTGCACAATTCTTTTTTAATTTTTTGAGGTATTGGGGTTTAGATAAGTATGCAAAAAGCAACTACTCTGCCATCTTCTAGGTTGCTACTACTAAATAGTATCTTAATGGCCCAAAAGAACCAATCGAGGATGACTAAGTGGCAGGAATCCTACTTTAAAAAAGGCACCCTTCCCCCTTGTGTCTCTTGTCCCTCCTTCCTCTGGCCATAGGCCATCCTAGAATCCTTCTGGAATGGCCAGATAGTGGGAAGACCAATCACCCCTACCCCTTTGCATTCTTCATTCTTTCCTTCTACTTCCCAGAGCTGCCTGGATCCTATCCAGACCACGTGACTGATTTGTTGGCTTAGGTGAGATAGGAGTCACCAATTCTATACCTTCCCATGAGTGACAGAACCACCAAGCCTTATTACCCATCCTGCCTCTATGTTGCACAGACTACTTGCACTGTTGTCTAATCTACCGACTGAACTTAAGGACCCCTGGACCTTGTCATTCATTGTGATACATCCTTAGAATTTCTTTTAAAGTAAAATTATTCAGTTTATTAACGAAATTCACACAATAATTATAAAGTTCACATGTGCAAATATGACTCCTTCAGTTACTATTATCTTTATGCAATCCCATAAAGAATAATTTTGAATTTGTCTTGATAAATATTGTAG
The DNA here is from genome assembly GCF_900497805.2 of Vombatus ursinus. Taxonomy (NCBI): domain Eukaryota; kingdom Metazoa; phylum Chordata; class Mammalia; order Diprotodontia; family Vombatidae; genus Vombatus; species Vombatus ursinus. Next base: position 73,050,302 of record NW_020954576.1, on the reverse strand, counting down.
CATTGCATCTAGCTTGAATAGTACTCTTTAAAATGCTGTGTGCTGGTGCCAATTCTGCATCATGGTCAAGAACTATGATGTTTTAGCTATTCATCCTGATATTTTTTAATTATCCGAAAGAACTCATCATACTTTTCTGGATCCTTTTCCTGGTTCTAATCTGTTACTATAATGCTATGCTATTGACCACTCTACAGTCATAGTGCCAGCCATCCACCCTGTAGCTGGTCTTTCTTTTATGTATTGTTTCTCCTAACTGGAATGCAAGAAAACAAGGACTTTTTCTTCTTTTCTATTTCTACTGAATACATGGTAGGTATGTAAGTATTATAGACCTAAAAATGCATATGTATATCATACATATAGTACTGCATACTATTTAGTTCCTAATCCTTTCTAATATCCTCTGAGGCTTGTAATTTCAGTCTTTTCATATTCTTTGAAAGATACAGCAAAACAGAGCATTATTCAATAGCATTTTGATCATTAATATTAAAATTCATAATTAAAATTAATAAACAAGGCATAAAAAAAGACATCTGCTAGCCAAAGGTGTTTCAGCATCATGGAGGACTGAGTATAAACAAGAAGATAGAGGTTCCATATGGAAGATGAGGAGATACTGCTTGTGGATGATATTGTAATGAATGCACATCAAACCTAGGAACATTGCAGAGACCAATAAATGAGATTTATAACCACTTTAAAAATGTGTGCTACTATCCACATAATAAATTCAAGTGGATGAAGAATGTTTATTATCCAGGTTATGATATATGATTGGAGGTATAACTGATAGCTCCTACATGAATACATATATCCAGGACAGAAATTTTGAATGAGCAATGAGCTCAGCCCAGAATTGAACAAGAGGAAGAGAGTTAGCTGGATTGCTTTCGTTAAATTGTACTGCTTTTAACAATTGCAGTCTTTTTCTTGAAATGAAGGCCCACATTTTTCTAGCACTAATATTTTTCCAGGAATATTGAATAGCTAAGAGTAAAGGAATTTTCTAGTATTCAAAGAACTGAAACTAAGATCACCCAAAGAACATTGGAGAGGCACATGGGGGTGTGAGCAGGCTACAACACATTAAAAATAATTATGAAGAATTATATGAAGGATGTCATTAAATAATTAGAGAAATGTACCACTGGGAGAAATATGGTTCAATTTCCAATAAGGGAAGAATAGCCAAATGCATGCACATTCCATTGATAATCCCGCAATGTCAGGAGAACTCAAGGAAGGTGCCTACCATAGTGACTGGACCCCATTAGCAAACTTATGGGAAGACATCATCAAGAGTAGCACAGGATGGACAGACATGGGTGGATTGTAGTCTGTATCCTTGAAGGGCACATCCTCAAAGGATGAGAGCTCAGATCTATTTAACAGTGCTGAAACAGGCAATATTTGTTTCAAACTAGGAAAGAAATTATTTAGGAGTCATTTTTAAAGACAGCCACATAAATTCTATCCCAGATTCTTCCCTCCCCATCATTGTGTTTAATCGTAAGCTCAAATATTTTTTTTTAGTTCCCATTAGAACACTCTATAGCATGTTATCCTACAGTTCTTTCATCATTTTTAAAAGAAAAATTAATTAATTATGAGCTGAGCTTTGCCTGTCAATGGTCTCATACAGAAATTGTGTTGTAAAATTAGCTATCAAAGTTCATACTTACTATTGTAACCTATAGCTGAATAATTTGAATATGGCCTTAGGTGTTGATTTTTGAAATGCAAATACAGCTTAATGAGACACCACAGCTTAGGCTGCTGCTGCATTCTTCTCCCACATTCACTGTTGGTTTTAAAGTAAGAAGGGCATTGTCAATTGATCCTGGATGACAATTATGGATTTGTTTAATGTTTTGAGCTCAATTTTCCATCTCGTTCCAACTTGCCAAAGAGAATTATTCTCATATTCCACTGCCTCTGCTTTATAGTGGAGCTCTCTGTATCCATGTTTCATCTTCCCAACTAGACTAAATTTTTTGAGTGCAGGGACCATAGCTCCCTTATTCTTCTTTCCATGATGAATGAGCATGGCACAGTACCATGTATGTAGTAAGCACTTAATAAAGATCTGTTGAATGAATGACATATAAAAATTAATCCAATTTCTAAGGCCTTTCACTATATTATATTCCAGAACCTGAAGATATCTATGTATCTATTTTTATTTCCTAAGTACTATACCTTCTAAAAGAAGACTAGTAAATAATTTTCTTTGTTTTAGAGCACTATTATTTAAAAAAAATGTTTAAATCTATTTTGAATTTTTTTGTTCTGTCATAAACTTTGATTTTAGTAACATTGAGTGACTTTAACAGAAAGGCAAATCAGATGCCACTCTGAAAAAAGCAACAGAGTTCCTTGGGAAATTGTTTAGTGAGAAAAGGTAAGCATTGTCTTTGAAAGGAAATAATTAGTAAATACTTAGCAACTAGCTCTCTGATGGGAGGGAGGGTATAACCTGGAGCAACTTGGAAACTATATGCCAGAAAAATACTGACTGGAAAAATTCAGTCACAAAGTTTTTATGCAAACCACAGACCTCATGCCTAGACATATGTTCTTTCTCTTTCTGATTTATCATCAGGTCAGAGAAAAGTGCTAGGAAATCAAAAGGAGCATTGAGAGTTCTTTCAATTCAATCCAATAGTATTAGTTAGGTGCCTAGGACCTGTCCTAGGTTTTGAAATTACAAAAATGAAAAGTATATTCTCCGTCCTCAAGGAATTTAGAATCTACTTGGGAAAGTGTTCATGTGTTAGAGGAAGGGCGTTGTGAGGACAGATAAGTATAATGCAAGATAGACAGCGATTGGAGAAAAATAAAAGGATTAAATATAGATAAAATAGGAAAATTAAAGGAAAAACCTTCCAATTTGGGGTATCATGAAAAGTTTTATGAAGAAAATAACACATTAGCTAAACCTTAAAAGAAGAGAATGAGTTTGACAGAGATAAGGAGGATATATGTACCGGGCATGGATGAGTGACTTTCTCTTTGAGTGCACAAAAACAAGGGATAGCAGGTCTAATTCAGGGAAAAGCAAATAGTACAGTTTGGTCAGAGCAGTAAGTTCATGAAAGAAAGTGATATAAAATAAGGCTTTTAATATGGCAGTTAATGATTCAGGGCCTTAAATATCAGATGTGGGAATTTGCATTTTATCCTTTAGGCAATCGGGAATCACTCAAAGTTTCTGTGTGGGAGAACGATATGGTCAAATGAATACATTAATAAGAATATTTTGGGACCCTTTTGAAGAATGGATTGGAGGAGAGAAAAAATAGAAGGCAGGGAAAAAGCCAGAAGGCTACTAGGCAAGAAATGATGATGGCCTCATCAAGGGTACCAGCATTATGTTGGATATCAGGGAACAGATTCAAGGAGGTAAAATCATATCTTCTGTTTGATTAGGCAGATAGCTAAAGGTCTTTCCAAATAGAGAGAGATCAAAGCCTAGGCAAAAACTCTCTGCAAAGAATTTGGATAAAAATCTACTCTGAAATATGCCAGAATCACAGACAAATTCTAAGCAGATTCTATATTCAAGTTTAGGTAATAATGTATCTATTCAAACCTGGAGAAAACCAGAGTATGCTGTATTAATCAGTAGTTGGGAAAAATGACAAGGTAGTGTGAAAAGTGCCTAATTGAATCTTTGTATTGTATTTCTTTAAATATTAGATGGCATTGCACATCATTGCTTTAAAACATTGTGTAAATAGTTAAACTGTTATTAACAATAATAGTTAGCATTTATATAGTGCTTTAAGGTTTGCAGAGCAGTTTACAAATATTATCTCATTTTATTCTCACAACTCTGGGAGGTATGCACTATTATTACTTCCATTTTTTGGAAGTGAAGACTGAGGTGCATAGAGTTTAAGTGACTTGCCCAGGGTCATAAGGCCAGCAAGTGTCTGAGGTAGGTTTTGAATTGAAGACTCCTAGACTCAAAATTCAGTGCCCTATCCTCTGTGCCACCTTGCTTCCTTGAGACAATACTACTAGATAAAACTTATACTTTATTCAAAGTTTGTAACAGAAAAGAAAATACTTTTGAGTAGAAAAAAATATATATTCTGCACCAATTATCAATGCCTATGATATATCTAGCTGTTGGAATGACAGATTCACTATTTCTTAGGTGGTGTTTTACCAAAATTACAATCATATAAATTTATAATGGGGTTTTGGCCCAAGTCCCTTCCAACTAAAATGGAGGTATCCATGTGGGAGTTACCATGGATATGTGCCTGAGAGAAGACATCTTGTATTGCCTACCACATGGGTAGGAGTAGCTTCTTTCCAAGTTGTGTAGCTAGAACTTGCTCCATATTGAAATTTGTCTGACTAAGCCACAGTAGCTCTCTTTCTCTTTCTAGTAGCATCGGGGGTGAAGGTTGTATTCCCCTAGGGCAGGGGCACTAAGCTGAGAGGAAAGTCCAGAAGGCCACCTTTTCTTCCCTGTGACTCCAAGAGAAAGAGGTTTGAAATGTTGGTCTTGTTTCTTTTGTCCTTTTCAGTTCTAGGTATGGAGAGTAGAGTTCTTCAGGAGCTTGAGCCATGGGGAATTTGGAATCCAGGATTCCAGGCCAGATGATTCCAGCCCATTAAGGAAACCCTAATAAGTCAGGGTCCCAGCACCCTGGGCCCAGGAAACCCCTCCCATCTTTGGACTTTGAACTTAATGGGACTAATGCTATGTAAGAACTGAATGAAAATGTGAACCTAATCCTGTTCCCCTCCCCAGAGAACAAAGTGCTATAGGTGGGGATTATGCCACCAGAGGATTGGGGGAAAACATTTATACATTTATTCTCATTATACCTTTGAAGTAAACATCCCTCTGCAAAAGCTAATCTGGTTGTTAAGTAATTCAATAGAACAAGTGTGCTTAGACCCCTAAAATTGGGGAAAAACATCTAGTAAGGGCTTGAGCCAATAGCAGAGAGGAAAAACATCCCCTCTCATCCTTTAGGGCTACTCTGTGGAAGTATTGTGGAAAGGGTAAAATGTAACACATCTGACCTTCAGGAAGTGGGGGTCAGAGAAGCACCATTACACATAGTTTTAGAAGGAAATAGAATAGCATTATCTTTTAACAAACTCAAACTCATATATAACAGAAAATCACGTAAAGACAACTCCAGTTGTAACAAATTCCTGGAATTTTTCCCTCAACCTCAAAGAGCATTGACAAGCATGAGGGCACAGTTGTTATCTGAGACTTCTGTGGGGGTTCTTTGCATTAAAAGATTCTCCTGTGATTCATGTCAATGATAAGTGATTCTCACCCTGAAATGCAGCCCCCTATAGGGTAGAACATAGCAGCAAACTAGACTCTGTAAACCATCAATAAATATTTGAAATGTGATTAAAATTTAATTAAGATTGGATAGAGTGCTTGCCTGCCAAGACTCATCAATCCCGCTGATAGCTTCCCACTTCTGTTTATTCATGTGGGAGTGAATGACAGAAGAAACCTGGAAAGTGTCAATAGAGATGTTGAAGTTTTGAGTGGGAAAAAAACCAATGACTTTGAATAGCAGGTGATGTTTTCATCTCTTCATCCCAGTCAATGACTTTGGTATTTTGGTAGATCCATGTTTTTCTCTATACAACAGTGCAGGTTACAACCTTGTTAACTCTTCCAATCTTACACAATTCTGGCCCATACTCCCCCCTAAATCCAGAGAAGGATTGGATTTCTTAGGCCAAGGATAAATTTGAGGATCCTTTATGAAGAGAAACCCTGAAAAAATTCTTGCTGTTTTTATTTTCAGGAAACAAACTCTACTTATTAGAGTAGGGATATTAGAGCTGTCTTTGCAATTTTTTTTTCAAAAAATAAAATTATGAAGTTTATCTTTTTATATGCAAATGCAAGACTTTGCATTTATTCTTGTTGAATTTCATATTATTAGATCAAATGTCTAGCCTGTCAAGATCCGTTGGGGATCCTGACTCTGTCATACACTATGTTAGCCTTCTTTTCTAGTTTTGTGTCATCTGCAAATCTGATGAGGAGATCATTTACATCTTTATGCCAGTACAGATTTACAAGGTTAGCACATGAGACTAGTCTATTTCCCAACACTATGCCTTATACTGGACTGAGAAGAATGTATCTGAAGGGACTCACTGATCTAATAAAAAAGATTCTAAATAAATTTTGAAGGAAAGGAGAAGAAAGATGAGTTAAATCTGCAAATGAGACATGGAATACAGGATGTTGACCTTAAAAAGAACTAGAATGATGGAAATAGTGCCCCAAATTCCCAGACACAAAGCTGCTCAGTAACAATATTCAGGTGTTTACTTATAACCATGCACAAGACATTTAACCTCTCTGGGCCTCAGTTTAGTTAAGTATAAAATAACAATAATAGTAGCATTTATATAGCACTTTAAAGTTTTACAAAGTGCCTTACAAATGTCATTTTATTCTTACAGCAACTATGGGAGGAAAGTATTATTATTATCCTCATTTTAGAGATAAGGAAACTGATGTAGATGGAGGTTAAATGAATTTTCCAGGGCCAAATTTGAATTCAGGTAATCCTGACTGCTGGTCTAGTGCTTTATCCACTGCCCCACATACCTGCCTCAGAATGGTACTAGATAGTCTTCAAGTTCTAAGTCTGTGATCTTATGAACTCAAAGTACAAGTGATAATATTAATTCTACTATGAGACGGTGAATCTTTGGGATTTGGTGAGATGATGGGAATGGAATTTTGATCATAGCATTCCCCTCATCTACTAGCTTATCAATCCTGTCAAAAATGGGAAAAGGGATCAGTCTAGCCTGACCTGTTCTTGATGAAGCCATACTGGTTCTTTATAATCACCATTTCTCTTTCTAATTGATTAGGGATGACACAACAGGTTTTCTACTCTATTTTGTGTCTGTGTGGTGCATGCTATATCATTTTGATAAGTCAGTTCAAGAGGGATTTCTTAAGCACCTACTATGTGCCAGGTTTTATGCTAGGTACTGGAGATAAAAAGACAAATATGGAATAGTTTATGTCCTCAAAGTCCTCACATTTTATTGAGGCATTTTATCATATACACAGAGAAGTATGTGTATATGCATATATAGTATCTATATATGTTATATATAAATGTATATATAATTTATAATTATATGTAAATGTATGTATAAATACCACATACACACATATATCATATATACACATACATTTGTGTGTATCTGGGGCTGAATTTGAACTGAGGTCTTCCTGATTCTAAATCTGGTGTAAAGTCAATCCTCAACTTTCACAGGGGTAATGTTCCTAGAAAACAGCACAAAAGTAAAAAAAAAAAAAGGAGGATGTTGACACATTGAACCTTTGAGAAAAAAGGGATCAGGTTCCTGTGACCACCAAAAACTACACTTTTCACCAGAGATTGCTCAAAGTACCTTTTTTCTGAATACAGTTCTTATAACAAAACATGAGTTCTGATCATTTATACTTTCTTAACATAGTAAATGAAATGAAATAACCTATTAAATGCAGTACACAAATTAAAATTGGTAACATGCAAAACATTTATTCTCTTTAGTGATTCCCTAGAATTTTGTGACCTTTTGTGCTAACATCTCAATTTTTAAAAATTTATTTCAATGTTCACTTTTCATTACATGTGAAATCTGCAGTACCATAAATACTGTACAGCAAATAAAATCCTCAAAACTAAAACATTTTTAACCTCAATTTTACCTTCCACTGTGTCAGATGGTGGTGAGAGAATGTTGTTCTGTATATTCTACTGCTGTAAACCTTTCTACCTTGGCCACCCTCTGAAAACTATGGAAGAGGTTGCTGGGATTTTAGTCCCTGCTCTTGGAAGACACTGAGACTGGCAAGGTCTCAACATCACCTTAGAGCCCAAAGCATTTGCACTATGCTTTGGGGGCATAACTGCAGCACAAAACTTGATTTTTAAAGGCAAACAATGAAAATATGCAATGGATGGTGAACAGTAGGGTATACAACAGTAGGGTGAACAAGATCAGTGAAGCATCTAGTAGGATACTAGCTGCTCCACAAACACTATACGTCATGCCTCTCATTTTTTCTCTACTTCACATAGTCACAAATGTATGTGGTTGCCAATGTGAAGTGAAAATGAGATTCCTAAAAAAAACATCATGCAACTGCTTGAAGTTGGGAAGTTAAATGTGCAAATATTGAGGATTGACTATATATTTATACTCTACACATATATGCATATATGATTATTATAATAGTTCATCTATATCTTACATAGAAAGTAATTTCTGGGGGCAAAGGGTGGGGGCATTAACAGCTGGGAGAATCAGGATAGGTTTCCTGTAGGAGGTGGCTCTTGAGTTGAGCTCAAGGAAGCTGGGGATTCTGTGAGTTGGAATTACTGTCTAGATACTCCAAAGACACTGAAACAGGAGAGGGAACATAATGTAGAAGAAGCAGCAAGTTGGCCAGTTTGGCTAGAAAGGAGAATTCGTGAAGGAAGGAAACACAAAATAAACCTAGAAAGGGCAATTGAAGCCAGATGGGGCTTTAAGAGTCAAAATATGGTGCATGTCCATGGAGCAAAATCAGTTGGGCAGCTATGTGGAAGATAGATTCGAAAAGGGAGGAACTGGATACACAGAAACTTATTAGGAGTCCAGGTGAGATATAATGAGGTCCTGGGCTGACAAGCAATATTCATTCACTCTACTCTAATTACTAACATATTTATATAATGGCTTATAGTCACAAATAGCTTCACATAAATTTTCATATTTGATCACAAAATAATGAATAAATAATAATGATAGCTAACATTTATATAACACTGTAAGATTTCCACAGGGTAGCTAGGTGGCACAGTAGATAGAGTGGCAGGCCTGGGTTCAGGAAGACTCTTCTTTCTGGGTTCAGATGTAGCCTCTGACACTAGCTGTGTGACCCTGGGCAAATCACTTAACCCTGTTTGCCTCAGTTAATCATCTATAAAATGAGCTGGAGAAGGAGATGGCAAACCACTCCAGTATCATTGCCAAGAAAACCCCAAATGAGGTCACAGAGTCAGACATTACTGAAAAACAACTGAACATTAAGGCTTCCGAAGCACTTTGTACATGTTATCTCATTTGATCCTGACAACAACCCTGAGAAATATTATTATACCCATTTTACAGATGAGGAAATAGTGACCTGTCCAGAGTCCTACAGCTAATAGGTATATGAGGCAGGATTTGAACTAGGGCCTTCCCTGACTCCAAGTTATAAACTCTCACTTGCTTGGCTTTTTCTTAAGGAGGTATGATCAATGATTTGGAAACAAGCAACACTGCTTCAAAATTGTACTGGAAAATTTTGCAAACAAACTAGTAGAGATGACCCCGTGGGCTCTTCAACCAAGGAGATGTGCCCTGATGCCTGATCCTGTAGCTACCAATGAAATAGAGCAGGCTGTCATCAGGAACCCATTCTGACTCCAAGGTAAATATACTCATGTGAGTTAATTATTGATTTGTTCATTCCATTCCTTCAGTGTCGTTCAAGCAACTTAGATAACTAAATAAAATCTGGGGCCATTTTGCATGCTTACACACACATTTGCTGGATAATCATAGCCTTCATCTGCTCACTTCCTCTTCTTTCTCTATAACTGTCCCCTCTCCTTTTCTCTTCCCATGTGAGATTAGCATAATGAAAAAAGCATTGAATTAAAAATCAGAGGATTCAGATTCAAAGTCTTTTCTGTCACTTACTAGTTATGTGATCTTTGGTAAATCCCACAACCTCTCTGGGACTTGTTTTTATTCATCTGGCAAACAATGGGCTTGGCCCAGACAATGTCTTATGGTCTCTCCTAATTTTAAGTCTTTTCTCTGAAGTTAACCTTTAAACTTATTGCTTCCTTCCATTCTCCTTATTTAACATCTTATTTTGTATTTTGCTAATCTGGGCATTGATGTTTTCCTCTTCTATAAAAAAAAGCACACTGAAGAATTTCTGCAAAAATTGGTACAAAAGAGCCCTAGTTCTAGGAATCCATTTTTGATGAATGTATATGCCATAGTCATAAACAGACACACATTCATGCCTACTTTTATCATTCAACAAACAGATATGAAATTTCTTCTTTATACAGAACGTTGTGCTATCTCTACCAGATACATTAGATGCAAGATGAGGATGAAAAGAGAAGTAAGATGTGGTCCATGCCTTCAAGGACCTTACAGTCCAGTAAAACATACAGGTGGTGGTATAGCAGCATTCCTATAATGAATGGAAATGGAATACTTTGATGACAATTTCTAATACTTGGTACCAACATCAAGGGAAGCACCTGAATCTATGATATCTATGTAGGTTCTTGTATCATTGGTCCAAATAACTTTCACTGAGCTCAGAATCCTTGGCAAACAGCAGATGCTTAATAAATGTTTGTTCCCTTCTACTGACCAAACTGTGCCTACCTCATAAGCAATTAAAATCATTGCACACTTTGGGAACGTATTTATAAAGGTGGGCAGAGAAAGTGTTTGGAACCAGAGTAACTGCATGGGAATTTCCTGAAATACTAAGTAGTACTTTTGCAGGCAGTTTAGGTCAAAAAATGCAGGAGGCCAAACAGAGTATTTTTTCTTGCCAAGCCGCCTGGCACAAATATCTTTAATGGAACTTCTGGGGATTTTAAAGTACTCTAGTATGATTTATTCATCCTGTCTGTGTGGTCACTAATTTCTTTATCAAAGGAATAAATAGGCTAATTTGTCCTTTCAAGACATCCATATTGTCTGAGGAAGTATTACTGTCAAATCTTATGACAGAACAATAGATTTACAATTATAGAAAATGGGACTTCTGAAATAAGGAAAAATCCTAAGCCTCAAGGCAAAATTGAGAATTTAGACCTCCGTATTTACCTCTGCTTTATTTCTCACTCCCTTTCCCCTCTGTCCTTTGATTCTACGTGGTTGTTGTTCTTCAATAATTCAGTAGTGTTGGATTCTTTGTGATTTCATGGTCCATATTGTCCTATGGGGTTTTTCTTGGCAGATACTTGGAGTGGTTCACTATTTCCTACTCCATTGGATTAAGGCAAACAGAGGTTAAGTGACTTGCTCAAGATCGTACAACTAGTAAGTGTCTTAAGCCAGATTTGAACTCTTCCTGACTCCAGGCCCAGCACTCTGTACCACTGAACCATCTAGCTGCCTCCTACATACATTGGTCATATTTCCTTGCATTAATTCCACTTCTCATTTGGTGAATAGGAAGGAGAAAAGCACTGAGCATCTTTAGAGAGGGCCATCTGGCCTCACTTCTATTTTGAAGTGAAATAACTGATCAATGAATCAAGCAACAAGCATTTACTAAATATTCTCTATATGCTAGACAATGTGCTAAGTGCTGAGGACAGAAAGAAAAACAAAAACAATGCCTACTTTTAAGGACATTACATTATAATGATGGAGACAACCTAAACATAAATTGATAAGTACTAGATACCTACAGAGTAGATGGAGGTTGGGTGGCCTGGGAAAGGCCCCCTGCAGTAGGTGGCACTAGAACTCAGTCTTAAAGGAGGCCAAGGATTCTAAAAGGGGTAAATTTGGAGGGAGAATATTCCTGGCATGGAAGACAGCCAATGCAAAGGTTTTTTATGAGAGGAACAGCGAGGAGGCTTATATGGTTGGACCATATAGTGTGTGGAGGAGAGTGATATTTAAGAAGGCGAGGAAGATAGGGAGAGGCCAGGTGGTAAAGTGCTTTAAATCTCGGAGAAGTCAATATTTGACCCAATTTCCTGATTATAAATTTATTTAGGAAAAATTTATAAATAAATAACTAAAGGGAAGATGCATAATGAGACACACATATGTATATAATTATTAAGGGAGTTTGTTTTGCTTGACTATGCATACTTGTTACAAGAAATTTATTTTTCTTTTTTCCCAATAGAGTGGGGTAGGAAGGAAAGAAAATTGATTTCTGTTAATTTTTTTAAAAATAGAGAGGTAGAAGGGATGCTATAGATAGAAACTGTTGCATGGACTTTCAGATGGGGTCACTGTATTATTGGCTTTACTTAACTGTTTTACTTCATTACAAGAAAACTCACAAAATAGGAGTAATCTGTAAATCAAACTTTACTTTTTAAGTGAATATAATAATTGTTGCCATAATCAAGGAGGCAGAATAGTTGAGATATGGGATCAAGAAGGACTCTCTCTCCCTCTGCCTCTGACTCTCTGCCTCTGCCTCTCTGCCTCTCTCTCTCTCTTCCCCCTTGTTTTCTTTTGTTATTTCCCTGTCTCTTAAGTTTTCTCATTCTTTGGTTAACAAGGGAGCCTCTGAGCCTCTGGTTTGATATCCATAACTTGACCCTTGTGTAGCTATATATTTCGTTGGTAGGAGAGAGAGAAAAGGAGCCAGAAAAGACCACTTTGTGTCAGAGCAGTGGGGTTCTGTTATTAATGGTACTGATAGGCGACTTGCTTTTGGCCTTTCTGTTTATGTTCACATATATTATATCTATCTTTGGTAAAGTTTTGTGTATTAGGTTGGACTGCAAATTGCTAGAGACCATAGACCAATCTAAGTGCATTAAAGGGTTGGGCAAACTTAACTGTGCCACAAAGCTTTAACTATATCCTTGACAACATCTCCTGAGGCCTTTGCTCATATCCAGGCCAGGCTGTGTCAAGGATCACAGAACAGAATTATGGCAGTTAGCAGTCATGGGATTCTGATGATAGTGAAAAGTACTGTTATAACTCTAAATGCTCTAAAAATAACATAGAAATATATTCTTTAAGAAAAAAGTATTACAAATTTAACCAGTAATCAAAAGAACCATTCAAATAAACATATGAAATAAAGAATAAAATCACACCCAAACCTCTTAGCTTCCAATAAGGCAAAACCAAACAAATGAACAAAAGACAAAACAGGAAAAAAACTTAGTTTTGTTCTGTGTCCCTTTTCAGGCCTTCCATAAGTTCTACCACCTTTGACCCTGACAAAAATATACTCCTAAAACTAAGGTTTAATACATAATTCCTTGAATGTGATTCATGTTATAGCCTATAATATTATATTTTTTAGGAATTCCTTTCCAGTTCTAATTTAGAAATTAAATACAGGTCAGTTATTCACTTAATGCAAAAGCATTCAATGAGTGCCTCCTGTGTGAATAGTTTATAGCAGGTCATGTTACCAAAGAAACCTCTTACCTAACTAAGAATATTCCATGCTCTCTAATATGCACAAGTGGAATGATTTGGAGGGGAAAAAACATATTTGTAGATACAACATGATAAAATTTCCATGTAGATTCATTTGAATGCTCTGTAACTTTTATATTGATTGGCTATTTAATTTTAAATTTTGAATCAATTTCTGATGGGTGGTAGTTGGTACAAAAAAGTGAGAGCTATCTCTTAAATAGCTTTGATTATATTTCCTGTAACACTTCTGTGAATCTTTTACCTTTACTTACATGGCATGAGTTTTTTCACATAACCTATGAAGTGATTCTGTGGGCTTTTGTTTGCGCATGAGAAAGTGAGGTGTTGGAGAGTGTTGCCCTTTTGGAAGCTATTTGAAATGTGTCAAAATATTTAAAGGTCTATGAAATGTTCTCCTATTCTTAAGCATCTTCACACAGCTAGAAAGTCTTTCAATTCTGTGAGTACTACACAATCTATCTAGTATGTACCTTTCAGCTATATTCTAGGTAGAAAAAACCTCTATAACCAACATGGTATCAGATATGACTACAGATTCATAGCTGAATTAAATCTAGGTCCTTGCTATAGCGTGTAAGCTATGTGGAAAAGCCAAGTATCTTAGGAGTTGTTTACTCATGGGCACTTGTTCCTTTAAGGAAGGCAGAATCTCTTCGTTAAAGCAAATGATTAGCATTCATTCAACAAAGAAATTTTAATCCCTGGGTACCAACAGCCATACAGAGCCTGTATTAAAAATTCTGGTGTAAAATGTTAAAGCTGCCAACTTAACAGCTCCAAGATGGACATAGATCAAGTAGCTTTGTCCACTCATTTCAGGGCAAGTGGCAAACTTATGCAACTATCCACACAATTTAGGGTAAAATGGAAAGTAGAAACATGACCTCATCACTAAAGATGAGCAGCCAATAATAAATTAACCAATTAATGAATTGTGTATCTCTTTATATTTCCGGTTGTAGGAACATGGACTTGGACTCCCCCACTTTGAAGCATGATACACTATGTACACAAGCAAAAATGTCACTTAAAATGCTGAAGTACCAGTATGGCACATTTTGTAAGCAGCATGACAAAATGCAAAGAGTGCAGAACCTGGAGATCTTGGTTCAAATCCTGCTTTGACCATGTGCACGTGATGATGGGTAAGTAATTTTATTACTCTAAACCTAATTTTATTACTCTAAACCTTGGTTTTCTTCTTTGAAAAGTTGGTATAATTATAATGCTAATTAGGAGTTAAATGCTGTTATCTTTAAATCACTATATAAATATGAATTATTTTTAAGAGGCCTTTGCCCAAAGGTGATGCTTTGTATGTATTAGTTTCATGATTTGATATTTGAGTGACACTTCAAATTTTTTGGTAGTTGCTTCTGTGTTAGAAAATATGTGCAGAAGAAATCTGCATTGGATGCAATACAATTTTAAAGGCACTTCAAAATCTATTTTCAAAATAACTCATTGAGGGAAAGATTCCCAAAGAATAGAAAAGACAGATGGTATTTTAAAAAAAAGACAAATAATAAGGCATCAGCAGCTATTGACCCATATGCCATATGCCTATATTCTCTTCTATATAAATTCCTTATGATTTTTTCCATATATACATTGAAAGTATGCTTGATGAAAACATGTGAAGGGAATAGGGAGGCTTTCATATTTAAACTGTACACCAGATCTTCATAGTCACACAAATAAGGACAATAAAAAATATAGTACCCCACTATTTTTATTGTTGATTTTTAAAAAGCATTTTTGAGGGGATGCTAATATCTTGTTAGTGGTACAAATTGGAAAGCAAATTGAAATATGGTGCAAAAATCACCCAACATGAACTCTGTTAACTTTCAATAAGAAACGTTTACTAAAAAGAATGCAAAGCAAGAACGATGATAATATGACATTGTACCTGCAAAGCAGAGATACATTCTCCCACCAAAGTATATAATATCCAATATCTGCTCTACTTTTGGGTTGCTGAGGTAGAATTATGCCCAGAAAACAAAACAAAACAAAACAAAACAAATACAAAACCAGAAACCCTGAGGCTGGAATTTACTGAGCTTCTCAGGTCAGATCCCTTGACTAGACTATACAAACCTCCTAGACAGTAGGTGGCAGTGCAGGGAAAATTGAAAGTAAAAGCCTTCTTCAAGCTATCATTGCTCTTCTAAACAATGATACAAAGCCTGTCTTCTTCTAGAAAGCTCTTCCAAAGCAGCATGTGGCACTGCTAGACCCAACCAGAAGTCCCTCTTTATATGATATCTCCACTTCAAGGTTTCCTATGAATTTTCAGCTCAGATGTACTAACCTATTGGTCCAAAGCAGTATTTCTTCAATGAAATGATTCAACTCTATCTCATGTGATCAACCAAAATCCAAATTCCTGTCATCTTCACAATAACTAGGCAATATACATTTGTCCCATTCTAGAAACCAGACAATTCTAGAAATCTTCACAGTCCTCATGTCAGACATTAAAAAAAAAAATAAATGCTGAGAAACAGGACTCTTCATCCCTCTTTAACCTAGGTACCTTTTCCTCAGTGGAGCTGCTTTTTCTGTGTTTCTCCCCAAACTTTCTCTATTCCTCCCCCTTTTCATCAGCTAAACTATCCACATCTGAGAAAGATACCATCTTAATACATAATTTAAATTTTAATTCTATAATTAAGTATTATAATAGATATTATACATAATGTGTAAATACATAATTTCTCTTCCATCTTCATACCATATTGCTTGCACTCTGGCCATCATATTCATGTGCCCATCACTAGTATGATGAAGCTATTAAAAGAAGGAAAAGTGGCTACATCTGTGGATTCATGATGACTGATAAAATAAAGTGTAGTTGACTACATTGTTGTGAGGCTGAAAGCCAAAAATATTTATGGTAATGTTATCCAGGGTCAGGAAAATGACTCTTGGCTAGCGCTGACTGGTTTATTCATTTCAAAATGTGATGCAGCATGAAAGACGTTAAACTTGCAGCCCAGGCAGGTTCTGCAGGTCAGGAGGCTGCAGTAGAATTTTAAAAATCCTTGCTAAGTATTATACAAGGAAAGCATTATGTGGAAGAGCAGGTTTTTAATGATGATGAGACTAGCTTGTTTTAAAGGACATTGGCAAATGAACCTATAAATGCCGATGGCCTTCAAAACCTTTGCTTCAAATCATTCAAAGATCTTACAACATTACTACTATGTACCAATGCCAAGGGCAGTTTTAAGAACAAACTCATAATGGGACACAGACCCCAAAATCCATGAGCACTAAAGGGAAAAACTTGAACCTTATGCCAGTCCATTGGAAGTAGAACAAAAAAAACATGGATGATGTCCGAAATATTCTGGGATTGGTTCTGCAACTGCTTATGAATACTGTGTGTATGTGTATGAATGAATAAAAGAGTCAAAGTAGTAAAAATAACAGTAGAGTCCACTACTTAAAATGTTATAATTGAAATCTTTATTGTAAAGAAATAAAGCATATAATTCTTTGTAAGAAGTATTTTGTTGTTATTTAGTCATTCCGTTGTGTCTGACTCTGTGACTCCATGGACCAGAGCATACCAGGACCTTTTTTTCCCCAATTTTTTTATTAATTTATTTTGATTTAGCAACAATCACTTCCATATGCTTTTGAGTTTAAAATTTTTCCACCATCTTCCTCCCCACCACCCTCCCTGAGATGGCACACAATCTGATATAGGTTATACATATACATTCCTATTAAATATATTTTCACATTAGTGATGTTGTAAGTAAGAATTAGAACCAATAGGAGGAACCACCAGAAAGAGGAAACAAAACTCAACAGAAGAAAAAAAAATAGCATATAGTATGCTTCGATCTTCATTCAAACTCCATAATTCTTTCTTTGGATATGGAAAGCATTTTCCCTCACAAGGCCTTTGGAGATGTCTTAGATCCTTGAATTGCTGGGAGGGGTTAAGTTTGTCAATATTAGTCATCACACAACATGGCTGTTATTGTGTACAATGTTTTCTTGGTTCTGCTCACTTCACTTAGCATCAGACCATACAAGTCTTTCCAGGTTTTTCTGAAGTCAGCCTGTTCATCATTTCTTATAGTACAATAGTATTCCATTACATTCATATACCACAACTTGTTCTGCCATGCCCCAATTGATGGACATCCTCTCAATTTCCAATTCTTTGCCACCACAAAAAGAGCTGCTATAAATATTTTTATACATGTGGGTCCTTTTCCCATTTGTATGATCTTTTTGGGATATAGCCCTAGAAATGCCATTGTTGGGTCAAAGGGTATACACATTTTTATAGCCCTTTGGGCATAGTTCCAAATTGCTCTCCAAAATGGTTGGATCATTTTACAACTCCACCAACAATGCATTAGTGTTCCAATTTTCCCACATCTTCTCTAACATTTATCATTTTCTTGTTTTGTCATCTTGGCCAATCTGATAGGTGTGATGTGGTACCTCAGAGTTGTTTTGATTTGCATTTCTCTAATCAATAATGATTCAGAGCATTTTTTCTTATGACTCTGGATGGCTTTAATTTCTTCATCTGAGAACTGCCTGTTTGTATCCTTTAACCATTTATCAATTGGGAAATGACTTGTATTCTTATAAATTTTATTTAATTCTCTATATATTTTAGAAATGAGGTCTTTACCAGAGACATTGGTTGTAAAAATTCTTTCCCAATTTTCTACCTTCCTTCTAATCTTAGTTGCATTGGCTTTGTTTGTGCAAAACCTTTTCAATTTAATGTAATCAAAGTTATCCATTTTGTTTTTTGTAATGTTCTCTATCTCCTGTTTGGTGATGAGTTCTCCTGTTCTCCATAAATCTGATAGGTAAACTATTCCTTGCTCTCCCATTTTGCTTACAATATCAGTTTTTATATCTAAATCATGAACCCATTTTGACTTTATTTTGGTATATGGTGTGAGATTTTGATCAATGCCTAGTTTCTGCCATACTCTTTTTCAGTTTCCCCAGCAGTTCTTTTCAAAGAGTGGGTTCTTATCCCAGAAGCTGGGATCTTTGGGTTTATCAAATAATAGATTACTATAGTCATTGACTACTGTGTCTTGCATACTTAACCTATTCCACTGATCCACCACTCTATTTCTTAGCCAATACCAAGCAGTTTTGATGATTGCTGCTTTATAATACAATTTAAGATCTGGAATGTCTAGGCCACCTTCCCCTGCATTTCTTTTCATTAGTTCCCTTGATATTCTGGACCTTTTGTTCTTCCAAATGAATCTTGTTATTATTTTTTCTAACTCTATAAAATGATTTTTGGTGGTTTGATTGGTATGGCACTGAATAAGTAAATTACCTTAGGTAGAATTGTCATTTTTATTATATTAGCTCAGCCTACCCATGAGCAACTGATGTTTTTTCCAATTATTTAGATATGACTTTATTTGTGTGATGTGTTTTGTAATTGTGTTCATATAGTTCCTGGGTTTGTTTCAGGAGGTAGACTCCTAAATATTTTATAATGTCTACAGTAAGTTTAAATGGAATTTATTCTTCTATCTTTTGCTGTAGGGCTTTGTTGGTAATATATAGAAATGTCAATGATTTATGTGGGTTTATTTTATAGCCTGCAACTTTGCTAAAGTTGTTTGTTATTTCAAATATTTTTTTTTACTTGATTCTCTAGGATTCTCTAAGTATATCATCATGTCATCTGCAAAGAGTGATAGCATTGTTTCTTCTTTGCCTACTCTAATACCTTCAATTTCTTTTTCTTCTCTTATTGCTAAAGTTAATGTTTCCAGTATAATATTGAACAACAGTGGTGATAATGAATATCCTTGTTTCACCCCTGATCTTATTGGAAATGCTTCTAGCTTGTCCCCATTACTTGTGATGCTTGCTGAGGGTTTTAGGTAGATGTTATTTGTTATTTTATGGAAGACTCCATTTATTCCTATGCTCTCTAGTGTTTTTAATAGGAATGGGTGTTGTATTTGTCAAAAGCTTTTTCTGTATCTATTGAGATGACCGTGTGGTTTCTGTTATTTTTGGTGTTGATATGATCAATTATGCTAATAGTTTTCCTAATATTGAACCAACCCTGCATTCCTGGTATAAATCCTACCTAGTCACAGTGTCTTATTCTTGTGATAAGTTGCTGTAATCTATTTGCTAATATTTTGCTTAAAATTTTTGCATCTATATTCATTAGAGAAATTGGTCTATAATTTTCTTTCTCTGTTTTGACTCTTCCTGGTTTAGGTATCAGTACAATATTTGTATCATAAAAAGAATTTGGTAAGACTCCTTCTTCACCTATTTTCCCAAATGCTCTATATGGTATTGGAATTAATTGTTCTTTAAATGTTTAATAGAATTCGCATGTAAATCCATCTGGCCCTGGAGATTTTTTCCTAGAGAGCTCATCAATGGCTTGTTTAATTTCTTTTTCTGAGATGGGGTTATTTAAGTATTTTACTTCCTCTTCTGTTAATCTGGGCAATTTATATTTTTGTAAATATGTATCCATTTCACTAAGACTGTCAAATTGATTGGCATACAGTTGGGCAAAATAATTCCTAATTATTGTTTTAATTTCCTCTTCCTTGGTGGTAGATTCCCCCTTTTCATTCTTGATACTAGTAAGTTGGCTTTCTTCTTTCTTTTTTCAAATTAAATTAACCAAAGGTTTATCTATTTTATTGTTTTTTTCATAAAACCAGCTCTTAGTTTTATTTATTACTTCAATAGTTTTCTTAATTTCAATTTTATTAATTTTTCCTTTGGTTTTCAGTATTTCCAATTTGGTCTTTAATTGAGGATTTTTAATTTGTTCTTTTTGTAGTTTTTTTAGTTGTATGCCCAATTCACTGATCTCCTTTTTTTCTATTTCATTTATGTAAGCATTTAGAGATATGAAACTTTCCCTAAGAACTGTTTTCGCTGCATCCCATAGGTTTTGTTATGTTGTCTCATGATTATCATTCTCTTGAATGAAGTTATTGATCATTTCTATGACTTGTGCTTGACCCAATCATTTTTTAGGATTAGATTATTTAGTTTCCAATTATTTTTAGTCTATCTTTCCATGGCCCTTTATTACATATAATTTTTATTGCATCATGATCTGAAAAGGATGTATTTAATATTTCTGCCTTTCTGCATTGGATTGTGAGGTTTTTATGCCCTAGTACATGGTCAATTTTTGTCTATGTTCCATGTACCACTGAGAAAAAAGTATATTCCTTTCTATCTCCATTCAGTTTTCTCCAGAGGTCTATCATACCTATCTTTTCTAATGTTCTATTCACCTCCTTAACTTCTTTCTTGTTTATTTTGTGTTTAGATGTATCTAGTTCAGAGAGGGCTAGGTTGAGGTCCCCCACAAGTATAGGTTTGCTGTCTATTTCTTCCTGTAACTCCCTGAACTTCTCCTCTAAGAATTTGGATGCTATACTATTTGGTGCATATATGTTTAGTAATGACGTTACTTCATGGTTTATGGTGCCTTTTAGCAGGATGTAATTTCCTTCCTTATCTCTTTTGATAAGATCCATTTTTGCTTTTGCTTTGTCTGAGATCAGGATTGCTACCCCTGCTTTTTTTACTTTAGCTATAACATAATATATTCTTCTCCAGCCTTTTACCTTTACCTTGTATGTGTCATTTTTTTTCAAATGTATTTCCTGTAAACAACATATTGTAGGATTATGGTTTTTAATCCATTCTGCTATCCGCTTCTGTTTTGTGAGAAAGTTCATCCCATTCACATCCACAGTTATGATTACTATCTGTGTCTTTCTCTCCATCCTTCCTCCCCCGTTTATGCTTTTCTTTCTCCTTTCTCCTTTTCCCTCCTCACTAGTGTTTTGCTTTTGACCACTACCTTCTTCAGTCCCTTCTCCCTTCTAATAACCTTTTCCCTTTTCTTCCCCTTTACCCTTACTGTTTCTTCCCTCCCTTCTATCCCCTCTCCCTTTTCTTTCCCCTTTTCCCTCCTACTGCCTATAGGGTAAGTTAGATTTCTATACCTAACTGATTATGTTATTCCCTTCTTGAGCCAAATCTGATGAGAGTAAGGTTCAAACAATGCTCACCTCCCTCCCTTCTTTCCCTCTGCTGTAATAGATTTTTGTGTCTTTTTCTTTAATGTAATTTACCCTTGTCTGCCTCCTCCTTTCTCAGTACATTTTCTTAGATCAGATTTAACCCACTTGATTAGATTTTTTTATCATTACATCAAAGTCAACTTATATCCACCCCCTTCATGTATACTCCTTTAGCATGGTGTAATAATAATACAGTTCTCAAGAGTTACAAGTGTCAGCTTCCCTTGTAGGGATGTAAACAGTTTGCCCTTATTAACATCATATTGTGTCTTTCTGCCCCATTTACCTTTTTATGTCTCTCTTGAGTCTTGTACTTGAAGATCAAATTTTCTGTTGAGCTCTGGTCTTTTTATCAGGAATGTTTGGAAGTCCCCTATTTCGTTGAATATCCATCTCCTCCCCTGAAAGATCATGCTCATTTTCACTGGGTGGTTGATCCTTGGTTGTAATCCAAATTCCTTTGCCTTACAGGATATCATGTTCCATGCCCTATGGTCTTTTAATGTAGAAGCTGCAAGGTCCTGTGTAATCCTGACTGTGGTTCCATGATGTTTAAATTGTTTCTTTCTGGCTGCTTGCAGCATTTTCTCTTTGACCTGGTAATTTTGGAATTTGGCTTTTTTTTTTTGGGTGAGGCAATTGGGGTTAAGTGACTTGCCCAGAGTCACACAGCTAGTGAGTGTTATGTGTCTGAGGCTGGATTTGAACTCAGGTCCTCCTGACTCCAGGGCCAGGGCTCCATCCACTGTGCCATCTACCTGCCCCCAGGACCTTCTATCCTCCACTATCCCTTGAAGTCTGTCCAAGTTCATATTCCTTGTTTTGATGACACTATTTAGCTATAACATCCTCTGCTATCTCCTTTTCCTTTTGCTTCCAGTCTTTCCAACACCAGGGTCTTTTCCAATGAGGCCCATGTCATTATGTGGCCAAAGTATTTAAATTTCAGCTTCAGTATTTGACCTTCCAATGAATAGCCTGAATTAATTTCTTTAAGTATTGACTGACTTGATCTCCTTGCTGTCCAAGAGATTCTCAAAAATTTTCTCCAGCACCACATTTCAAAAGTGTTGATTTTGTGGTGGCTCTTGTATATGAGTTGAATACACACACACACGCACACACACACACACATACATATACATACACACATACACACATGACTTTAAACAGAAACACACATAAAACAAGGTTCTGTATTGATTGGTTGATGAAAATGTTGTGACCAGAAGCTCACAGTAACTTAACCCTGTATTTCATCTAGGAGCAATGTCCCAGTATCCACTAATTCAGTTTTTGTGGTGAATCTATAGAACATAACTACCACAAATGATGAGAATCAACTGTAATTAAATCAACTCTGCAAATAGTACTGAAAAGCATATGCCAATCTACCCCATATAGTCTCAATCACTATCACTCACTCTCTTTGAAAAAAATATTTTTTCCTTGGTACCACTCCTATATTTCTTTTCCACCTAAGCTACTTGAGGGTATGGGCTATTTGTGCTTTGATATTTGTATCACCCACAGTTAGCACAGTGCTTGGAATGTAGTTAAATGTTTAATAACTGCTTTTTGTTCATTCATTTCCTTATTCAGTCATTCAGAAACTAAATCTTCTAGACTTGCAGAGGTTCTTACTGTTGTTTTTGTGTCATGGACCTCTTTGACAGTCTGGTGAAGCCTATGGACCCCTTCTTAGAAGAATGTTTTTAAATAAATAAAATACATAGAATTACAAAGGAAACTAATTATATCAAAATGCAATTATCACTATGTCTACCTCTATGTGAACAGGTTTTCAGACCTCTGAATATTTATGATGCAGGGAACTCTTTTGGAGAAAGAATAGGATAATCCATATGGTTCCTGCAGTGCCATACTTGAAGAAGAAAGCCAGTAAGCTTTTCAGACAGTACAGGTTTGACAAAAAGCAGCTTAGTTGTTCAGCAACATCAAAGTATTTTTACTTTTTAGGGGAGTCTAAACCATCATGTGGTACTGTTTATCTTGAAGAGATTACATAGGATTCTAAGAGAAGGAAAGACTCACCAGAATGATAAATGCATCAAGTTTAGTTCCCTTCCTGGGAGATGTCAAAGGATATTTGAGTGCTTTATGCTTCTGGATCTGCTCCTGTGAGTCCTTTGCTTATTGTACATTTGGTTGTGTGTGTAACCATACCTAGGAATGGTATTGATTCAAGTCAATGAATATTTATTAAGTGAATACTATGTGCAAAAGCATTGGACATACAAATATAAAAAAAAAACCAAAAAAACAAAAAGAGCCTCTGCCCCTTGCCCTCCAGGAGATTACATGCTATTGGGAAAGGCAACACTTTTTAAAGGGAGCTAAATTTTGTTTTTGTGATTTCCTCAGAGTAAAAATCTGTGGTAAAGACAACTACCTCAACAGAGAAACTAATCCTCTTGAAATCAGGCTCTGAGGAATGCATCTGTTTTCTGTGAGCCTAGTCTTTGGAGGATCCTGTGCCAGAAGTTGCAAATAAATAAAAAATTCTGCAAACATCTAGGTATTTGAACCAACTAAGCTAAGGGCATCCATGAATGAATCAGGAGAAAAATAGATGGAAAATGGAACAAATTATCAGCATTTCTATGATGATCTCTGTGCATCATCGATCCTAATGGAACCACTACGTTTGGCCACTGACACCTCAGTCCCCCAATATATTATATAAGACTGTTAAAATGGCATTTAAGAAGATAAAACTGATAAGTTTAGCTGGACCAGATACACAGAGGAAATCCATGCTGAAGGCAACACAATTTTGAAAGCATTAAGGGTTCATCTTCCAAGATCTCTGAGGGAGGGAAAGCTATCAAATGTATTTAAAAATAATGGATAAAATTAATACCCCCAAAAGTTATTAAGAGCATATCAGTAACCCATATGAACATTTTTCTCATCTTTATTGAACCTTATAAGAATGATCTATATATATGTTGAGGATATCCTCAAGAAAATAGGAAAAGGGAATAGGTAAGTGTTTCCAAATGACTTCCTTTGGTAGTTGACATCTTCTAAGCAACATATTTAACTAAAATTACAGTGAGCATAAGATCTTGATCTGTTTCTGGTATGCTAAAATAAAAATAACTTAACTCTATTGAGCAAGTATGACCTTCAACAAAGCATCCCTCATGCATATCTTAAGATCATAAAGGATTCCTATATAAATGTGCCAAAATAGAACTTGGTTCAACTATTCTTTGATTATTAATATCAAATGAGGCACAATTTAGGAAGGCAAGCTCTTTAAAAATGTTTTCCATGATCATGAAGAATGTTCTCTGCAAATCCAAATGGAAGAGGAAATATCTACATAAGGATGTTAAGCTTCTCCACATTGTGAGTCCACAGTCCTCAATGTGGATGATATTATATTGATTACATCAAAGCCCATGGCATTACCAGGCCTCCTCAATGAGATTCACGATTCTTCAAAAGAGAATGGCTTACAAATCAGTAAAGCAAAAGTCAAAATGCTGGAAAATGCCTGTTATCTAAATTATGATATATATGTGGAAGGCCAATTCATTGAATTACTCTTTCAGTTTCTCTATATGGGACAAATGCCACAGATGGATAATGAGGTGGACTCAGAACTGAATAGGAAGAAGATAGGAAATTTCATAGTGCTTTTAATGATCCCAGACTTCTCTCTGATGTAAATAAACACACACACACACACACACACACACACACACACACACACACACACCCCTTTTCTCCTTCTGAATATTTATAGCTACAAAGTATAAAACATCACATTCTCCAAAGAATAAAAGTTGCAGACAACCTATAAAGGATAGCAGAGAGATATATGTTGGAGGATGTGACATGAGAACTATCATTTAGGAAATAAATGATTGGATAAGTAAGTTGGTCATATAATGTGAGCAAGTGATAATAGAGACATTCTGAGTATTGCATTGGTACTCATGAAATGCAAAAATGATAAACGTAAGGTCTTCAGCATGATGGATCAATCTCCCACAAAGGAACTATGGGAAAATATGGATAAAAGTCATGCATGATGAAAAGACATACATAAGTTGTGATCTACAACAAAAGAAAGAACTGTATACACAAAAATGAGATCCAAGAGCCAATGAAATATGGAATAACAGAAGTATTTTCCTTGTGATGCTGTATAACTGTGCCTTATGGACCTCCATGGATACAAAAGAACGAAGATTATAGATGGGCAATAAAGACAGAAATGTTGAATGTAAATAGGCTGGAACATATCACCAATGATATCTTACATTCAAGAATTGGTATAAAAGGCCTCATTAAGGACATGCATGACCAGAAAAGGAGGTGGGTCAGTCAGGTATCAGGTTTGAGGGATCACAGATACACTTCCTTTAAAACATGTGTGTGTGTGTATATATATCTATATAGATATATATATGAGTGTATGTATGTATATACAGATGTATATGTATATAGATGTATATATACATATATGTTTATCCCATTAAATATTTCCCAATTACATGTAAGCAATTTTTAAAATTAATTTAGTTTTAGTTTTCAACATTCACTTCCACAAGATTTTGAGTTCCAAATTTTCTCCCCATCTTGTCTCTCCCCCTACCCTAGGAGGAGAATGCATTCTGAATACCCTTCCCCTAATCTGTCCTCTCTTCTATCTCTTCTCTCCCCTTCTCTTATTTCCTTCACTTTCAATTTTCCTGTAGGACAGGATAGATTTCTATACCTTATTTCCTGTATATCTTATTTCCCAGTTGCATGTGGAAACAATTTTTTTTAACATTTGTTTTTAAAATTTTGGATTCCAAATTCTCTCCCTTCCTCCCTCCCCACCGACCCTCTTTGAGAAATCAAGCAGCTCAATACAGGTTATACATGTGCAGTCATGCAAAACACTTCCATAGTAGTCATGTTATGAAAAACTAAGTATATTTCCCTTCATGCTATCCCACCTCCCATTTATTCTATTCTCTCTTTTGACCCTGTCCCTCCTCAGAAGTGTTTGCTTCTGATTACCCCCTCCCCCAATCTGCCCTCCCCTCAATCATCCTCCTGCTCTCTTGTCCCCTTCCCCACCTATTTTCCTGTAGGGTAAGATAGCTTTCCATACCCAATTGAGTGTGTATATTATTCCCTCCTTAAGCCAAATCCAATGAGAATAAGATTCACTCATTCCCTCTCACCTTCCCCCATTTCCCCTCCACTGTAAAAGTCTTTTCTTGTCTGTTTTATGTGAGATGATTTACCCCATTCTATCTCTCCCTTTCTCCTTCTCCTAGTATCATCCTCTTTCACCCTTTAATTTTATTCTCCAGAATAAAATTCACCCCTTCATCTTCAACTCACCCTGTGCCCTCTATTTATCTATCTATATATATATCATGTAAACAAATTTTAACATTTATTTTTTAAAATATTGAGTTCCAAATTCTCTCCCTCCTTCCCCTCCCCCAACCCTTAAGAAAGTAAGCAATATGATATTGATTATATATGTGAAGTCATGCCAAACTTATTTCCATATTAGCCACATTATAAAAGAAAACACACACACCAAAAAAAAAGAAAGAAAGAAAGAAAAAAGAAAGAGAGAAAGTATTTTTTTTTTCAAAAGTATGCTTCAATCTGTACTCAGAATTGATCCATTCTCTCTCTGGAGATGAATAGCGTTTTTCATCACAGATCCTTTTGAATTGTCTTGGATCATTGTCTTGATCAGAGTAGCTAGATGTTTCATGGTGGATCATTGTTACAGTATTAATGTTACTCTCTGTACAATGTTTTCCTGGTTGTACTCACTTTACTTTGAGTTTAATATACATCATTTCAGGTTTTCTGAAACCATCCTGCTTGTCATTTCTTGTAGCACAATAGTATACCATCCCAACCATGTACCACAACTTGTTCAGCCATCCCCAAATTGATGGGCATTCCCTCAATTTCTAATGCTTTGCCACCACAAAAATTTTTGTACAAATGAGTCCTTTGACCTTTTCTTGATCTCTTTGGGTTACAGAATTAATAGTGGTATTACTTGGTCTAAAGTTATGCATGATTTTAAAGCACTTTGGGCATAGTTCCCCAAATGGCTGGATCAGTTCACAGATCCTCCAACAGTGCATAAGTATCCCATTTTTCTACATCCCTTCTAGCATTTTTCATTTTCCTTTTCTGTCTGTTAGCCAGTCTAATATGTGTGAGGTGATATCTGATAAGTCTCCTTTCTCAGTTGGCAAGAGCCAAGAATGAAGGTGGAAGTTTTTGTATAGATCATTTCTACTGAATTACCATGTCACAGATGTTTCTTCTCTCCTCCTAAGTTGTTTTTGATTAGGCTACTGTTAATAATATCATCATTTCCTATTCACTTTACAGGTAAAAAATCAATTGTAGGGTGTTTGCTAGATATTAAGCAATACTGTTAATAATGATTAAAGTCACAGAATAAATAGTACCTCTGTAGAATACATGGAGGATATATCCCTTTGTTATTTGCCAAGCGTCTGGAACATAGTGTTAAGTTCCAAGTTGCATAATTCAAATATGTATGCATTTTTCTAACTCACCATGGTCATAGCATTTGGCTTAGAATGGAAACCAAGTGAAGAAAAAAACCAAAAAACTAGTTCAGTTGCAGAAAATCAGAAGCGCTACAAGGAAAGCTGTTAGATCCTTCAAATTCAACCTCATGGGCAAGGGGTTGGCTGTGGTAGGGGCCAAATTAAACAAGAGACAAATAAAGTGAATTAGTCTTGTGCCCAGCTTTATAGTTTCTATTTGTGGGTTTATGACCCTAGATAAAATTGGTCTTTCCTCCAAATGTATTACTATGGTAGCCAGTTAACAAGTCTGCATGACACTGTGCAGTCTGATACACTGATAAGTCTCCTTTCTCAGTTGGCAAGAGCCAAGAATGAAGGTAGAAGTTTTTGTATAGATCATTTCTACTGAACAACATTGATTCAGTCTGCCCAGCACTCAGCCAATTTATCAAAGTGCTTTGAAATTCAGCTCAACTCATTAAACATTTATTAAGCATTTGCTATGAGCAGTATATTCATCCAGGCACTAAAGATACAAAAATGAAAACTAGCGTAGTTGTTCCCTCAGTCAACCAACAAGTATTTATTAAGCTCTTACAATATACCAGTCACTATACTTACAAACTGCTAGGGGAAGGATATGTACCCAAAGAGAATGGTATAAGTAGAAGAGGATATTGGAAATAGGGAAACCAGGACAAAATATAGAAAAATTTGAGAAGGAAGAAGCCAATTGGGCATAGGGGAAGGGGGCAGGAATCAAGGAAAACTTCATGAAAGATGTAATGCCTAAATTAGGCAATGAAGATGTCATTAAGTTAAAACACAGAAGTGCTTCACCCTTTAAATGACTTAACTAAGGTCAAACAGAGTCAGAATATTCCAGAGTATAGTGGCTTCTGTGTATGCAGAGAGGTGGGAAAGGATAAGACAATATCAGGGAGCAATAGATGGTCTAATTTGATTAGAATTCATAGGTTATTAAGGTGAAGAGGAGAGTTAGTGCTTGATTTGTTGAATGGAGTAATTGAAAGAATTAAATGAAGCAATTTGTTGAATTTTTAGTGGAAAAAAAGAGTAAGGGAAAGTTTTTTGTTCCCTTTTGTACAAGCGATTATGTACAGCCAAACACTTGCACCAAATATCTATTTAAGGGTGCTGAGCCAAATTGATATAAGTTTCAATGGGTAACAAGATTCCTTGCTGTTCCTCCAAAGGAGCTTATTTGTCCCTACCACCCATCATAGTTTCACTTGAAAGGAAGGAGATTCATGATATCCATTTTGTTCCCTAGCCTCACCCCCCCCCCAAAAAAGCGGAAAATGTAAATTACATTGGGGTTTAGAACTGTACACTGGTTGTGAACCAGTACTGTAACTGGTCTGTCAAAGTTGTGATGTTTGAGCCTCAAGAGCAGTGTTAACTATAACATAGAGGAAACACTTTACCCAGAGATTTTTCCAACAATAAACAAACACTTGGGTCACTACAACTTGAAAAGGGTGAAGCACGCTTAAAAACAATGTAAAACAGAACAACAATCTAGAAAATATGACCTGGAAACTGGAAAAAAAAACTTCATTGAAAAAGCTTCATTTGTTTAACTTAAGGAAGAATATTCAGAGGAGAAACATGATAGCCGTCCATGGATCATAGAATTTAAACCTAAAAGGGTGCTTGGAGATCATCTAGTCCAACTCCCACCTTTCACAGGTATGGAAACTGAGATTCAGAAGTTAAATGACTTATCTAAGGTCAAACAGAGTCAGAATTTAGAATTTAGGAGAATGGGGTGATAACCATACTATATTTCTAACACCTCATCCACTGTACTCTTTGATCCAGTGACACTGGTTTCCTTGATGTTCCTTGAGCTATAGACTCTGGACGTTTTCACTTGTGTAGAACTCTCTTCTTCCCTATCTACCTTCTAACTTCCAGGCACCCTCATTTCTAAAACTCTCTCCTTCCTTATCTCCACCTCCTAACTTCTTTGTATCTCTTCAAGTCTCAGCTGAAGTCCTACCTTCTATAAAAAGTGTTTCCCAATCCTACTTAATGCTAGTGCTTTCCCTTTGTTGATTATCTCCATTTTATCATATTCATATATATATATCTTATATATATATATGTATCTACACACACATATGCATATATATATATTTATACACATACACACATCTTGTTTTTACAGAAACATTTTCATGTTGTTTCCCCCATTAGTTTCAAGTTCTTTGAGAACAAGAAATTTTATCATTTTGTATCCTCAACACTTAGCATAATGCCTGGCACATAGCAGGTATTTAATAAATGCTTGTTAAGATTTGGTTATGCATAGGTATGTCATGGTGTAGCACAGGTTGAGAAATATTAGACTAGAGAACCTTCAAAAGTGATTGGTTTATCTCAGTGATTATACACCCAATTTTTGTGTCACACCAGGATACCCCTAAATATCATAGTGTATCCCTAAATTTTCAGATCAAAATAAATTTTAGTTTAATTTTTTAGTGGACTCAATCATATTGCATACTTTGAGGGAGCAAGAGGGAAGAGAAAGACACAAATGCCTGCCAAACATAAGTTCCAAAGTGTCAGGAATTGCTAACATAGAGCATCAGTTTCAATAATTTGAAAAGCACTTTTTAGGTGCCTTTCAGAGCAATCAGATACATGATGTGGAAGACCAGAAGTCTTTGAAATCCCTTTCTGAAATTTTTCCCTGTAATTCTGTGCCTAAATGTCCAGGGAAGTTAATTATTACAAAAAGCAAATAGGA
Source organism: Vombatus ursinus (assembly GCF_900497805.2). Classification (NCBI taxonomy): domain Eukaryota; kingdom Metazoa; phylum Chordata; class Mammalia; order Diprotodontia; family Vombatidae; genus Vombatus; species Vombatus ursinus. Next base: position 73,019,592 of record NW_020954576.1, on the reverse strand, counting down.
AAGGTAGGGTGAAGACACACTATTAAATTAGAGCTGACTGACGAATCCCCAAATCGATTATTTTCTGTTTGCTTTATATTTCATTGTTTGGGGGGGTATTTTTGTGATTAATAGTTTACAATAGATCATTAGGGCTGTTGCCTCTCAGTAATCCTCTCCACTTCTGCTGACCATTAGCTCATCTCACAGGACTATATGTATGTTTATTTAATTCTACTGCTCTTCTGCCCTGTCTAATAAAGAACTCGAATTTATATAGTGCTTTAAGGTTTACAAAGTAATTTTCTCACAACAGCCCTGTGTGGTAGATAGAATATTACTATGCCCATTTCACAAATCAAGAAACTGAGGATCTGAGAGGAAAGAAGGAAATATGCATTTATTAAGTGCCTACTATGTACCAAATTTGATCCTAATCACTTTACAAATTTTATCTCATTTGATACTCACAACAGCACTTGGATGTACATGCTATATATAAATGTTAAGTGACTTGCCAATGATTAATTACATAGCTAAGACATGTTTATTATAAGATTTAAACCCAAAGCTTGTTACTCCAAGTCCAGTACTCCAACCACTATACTACACTATTTAAGATAAAGAAGCACTTAGTGGTTACTTGCCTCAGATCACAAGGCCATAGCAGGGTAAGTACTAGACTTCCTAGCATAGCTGTTTACACCAAAACCAGGTCATGCCAAGCTAAGTGTCACTCGGCACCATAATGAGGTTGGGAAGCCAAAGCTTTGGCCTATAGTGTTTATATTTGGGGCAGTTAGGTGGTATAGTAGATAGAATGCCAGGCCTGAAGTCGGGAGGATTTATCTTTCTAGGTTCAAATGTGACCTCATATGCTTACCCTAGGCAAGTCACTCAATCCTGGTTGCCTCGATTTCCTCATCTGTAAAATGAGTGGGAGAAGGAAATGGCAAGCCATCCAATACCTTTGCCAAGAAAGCCCTAAATGGGGTCATGGATACTCAGACACAACTCGCCAACAAGATTAAATTTAGAGAGCTTGTATGGGAAAAGAGTAAGCCTTTATTAAGCACTTACTATAGGCCAGACAGTGTGCTAAGTGTCTGAACACCTAAGTGCTAAATATAAAAACATTATCTCATTTGAACCTCACAGCAATGTCAGGAAGTAGGTAAAATTATTACCCCCCCCCCCATTTTACAGTTGAGGAAACTGAACAAATTAGTTAACTGTGCAGGATCACACAGCTAGCAAGTGTCTGAGGTTAAATTTGAACTCAGATCTTCTAACTCCAGGCCCAGCATTCTTTTCACTGTCTCACTTAGCTGCCTCTAGCAACAAGTGATAGCAGTTGAGCTTCAGCACCATAGAGACAACTGACCTGGTTTTTAAGACTAACATATTAATATCACAGGTTATCACATGGCACATTTTCAATCTCCCCTATACCTGACCAACCCCTCTTCTCTGCCCCCACTGAGGTGAATTTGTTTTTGAAAGTTGATTTATATGCACAAACATAAAATAAAGATCAGGAGTAGAATTTATTAGGGGGAAAAAAAACAAGGGTAGTAATTGTGATCTCAGACAAAGTTAAAGCTAAAATAGATTTAATCAAAAGAGAAAAATAGGGAACTACACTATATGTCAGTCATATTGATCAATATTGTTTTAGACTATTTAAAATAACTAGATAGTATAAGGTTGGAATATTGCTGTAGTATAGGAGATGATGAGTTGGTGGATTTAGAAAAATATGAAAAGACCTGGACTTATAAGGAAGATTTTATCCACTTTCAGAGAAACAGAGCACAAACAAATATAGTACGGTCTTACATAGATGCATATGAATGTATATGTGCATATACGTGTATGATTATAGATGTCTGTGTATATTTGTGTGTATGTATATCTATGTGTACATGTATATATGAATGGATATGTGTGTGTGTATATATAAATCTATATGTATATAGACACATACATATATGTGTGTGTGTGTGTGTGTGTGTGTGTGTGTGTATCCATGCTTAATAGTAGCCTTTTTAGGGTGAGGGAGGGAAAAAGAACAAAGTGTAAAGTGCATGGCAGAGGACAAAATAAAACCTAAAAGGAAGTAAAGACAGACAGCTCTCAACAAAATGTATAGTAGTTATTATATAAGCTTTCTTGAAATGGAAATGTATTGCTTTATATTTTGAATACTCTCTTATGTTCTACTGTGCACATGGCAATGTTTTCTTTTTCTTATTTTAGATGTAAGTTTTAGTATTCGTTTCATTTTTCTTTTCTTATTTTGTATATAAGTTTAAAATTAAAAAATTAACAAAAAATGTTGAATGGGCATATTTTATACTATTTGCTTTGGGTAAAAAAAAAGTCATTACAACTCTTACTGGTCTGAGTGTAATAGAAAAACACATTGCAGGTATGAGAGCTACCAAGACAGAAGAAGTATCATATCTGAAATTCAACCAGAACTTCAGATCAAGATAACAATGGATACAGTGATAGGGTCACAGAGTCAGATTTAAAGCTGAAGGGGACTTCAATGACCATCTTTCTCAATCTCTTCATTTTATGGAGGAGGAAACTGAGGCTCAGTCAAGTTAAATGACTTGCCCAGAGTTACAAAGTTAATAAATGTCTGCAACAGGATTCAAACTCAGATCTTCTTGACTCCAAGTCCTGTGCCCTATCCACTCAACCGTATGACAATCAAATGTAATATTTTAGAAAATATACGGAGGCATAAAGACACATCTGTGCATTTGGGAATGAAAATAGCTTGACCAACATGTAGTGAGGGAAGATGGTGAGTTTCAAAGGAGAACTAGACCAGGCTTGATTTCTAACCCACTATGGAGTTCCTGCATAATATTGGATTTTTTTTTTTAACATTTTTAACATTTGGTAACTTTCATGTAAATTTCCTTCCTGATTTTGCTCCACTTCATACCCTAAAATCAGTCACCTTAAATAGGCTGCTTCATTTCTAATCAAGCAAAAACACCATATCTTGTCTTCGCCAATTTGCCTGTTGAGAATTTAGTTGCTCTCTGCATGATTCATACTGCATAAAGTTATTTGTTTTTGCCTGTTGTGGATAATTTCATCTTGGCACTCAAACTTACACTATCCACAGTCCAAATATGCTAAAATAACATTGAAAGTATGGTTAAAACAAAAGAAAATTCATGTCAGAGATGAATTTCCTTTGGCTTCCCTTGTTATGCCTCCCAATATGCATTTAAACAAAATACTGCAAGGCTCTGCAATCTCAGAAGGGAAATGAGAAATCGAAAGTTCTCACTTTTAATCTAATAAACAATTGGGTTGTTTTACAGGGCAGTCATGGGAATGGGGGAGGATGAGTGAATTAGGTGAAGAGAGGGAATGGTATTTAATCTGAGATCTTTTTTTGCACGTGTCTTAAGCTTAGACAATTCTTTGTGTCTTCTCATAGGTCGTAGTGGATATTCTTGTTCCTTAAACATTCTTTTCAAGACTGTCTTATCCTTTTCAAAGCCCATTGGGCTCTTCATTCCGTTCACTGCATCACAAGTTATCTGGGATGTATATGTATATCTGGGGTGTAAAAAGCCACCCCCGTGGACTAATTTGAAAGACTGCATAGATGCTCTTGCTTCAAAAGCCGTATTTGCCAAACAATAGAGTCAAATTTAACTTTCATTAAAATACTATAGGCTAGGGATAGAGACTAGACCTGTGATTCATTTAGAGAACTTCCAGGTGAGAAAACTCACTCTGCCAATGCAAACTAGCACTGTCTTTGCATGTATAGTCTTAGAGTTACCTAGGACCTTAAAAGGGTAAGTAATTCGCCCAGGATCACATAATCAATGCTCACTGGAGGTGGGACTTGAACCTCCAGATCATCCTGGCTTCAAGGCCAGCTCTCCAGCCACTTAGGCTAAGTTACATTTCCCTTAAAGTAGCAGCTGAGTGCGACACACTTTGTTAGGTACTGGAGATTTAATTTTACCTTTGACATTGTCCTTACCTTCCTGGAATTGAGTCTAGTAGGATATTAGAACTGTAACAATAGTATGTTAGAGATGGAAGAAATCTTAAATAATTATAAATATCTTTTACAGAATATATAAAACTGTGCAAAAGTGGTTTATAGATATCATTCCATTTGAGCCTCACAACTACCTTTTTTGTACTTTTGAAAATTATGATGAAGATAACTACAGGTGTTAAGCTCTCATTTTACTAATAAAGAAAGAGCTTTCCAGAGAAACCAATTGATTTGCCCTTAGCCACAAAACAACAAATATTGGATCTGAGATTCAAATCCAAATCTGCTTTGACTCCATATCTTGTGTTCTTTTAACTACAGTACTCTGCCCCATCATTCCAACTTTCTCATTTTAAAGATGACAAAAGAGAAGTGCAATGATTTGCCCATGTCATATTCAGAATGAGAGACAGAGAAGACTAGAAACCAGGTCTGGCTCTCACTGCTTTTTGAAATCCTACTTTAAGTATTTAATTATGCAAAAGCATTGAATGATCACTTAAAATTAAAATCTAGGAAGAATAATAACCTAAATAATCAATCCATTAACTTAAGGGAATATAACACACAAAAAAAGCTTTTAATGGAGGATGACATTGAAGTATTCTCTAATTGGAAATCATTAAGCAAAAGTGAGATGAGCATCACTCCAGGGTATTCCTGTTCAGGTATAGGTTGGATAAAATGGCCTCTGGGGTTCCTTCCAACCCAGACAGTCTATAATTCTTTGAAGGAAAGTTCAAAAATTTGCAATATGATGGAGGAACCATCACTGAATAAGGTACTAGTAGCTCAGAGGCCCATATGAAGATACTGCCTTTTGGGAGGGAAATATATGAAAAAGAAAGAGGACTACAGGAAGGAAATAAAGATTGATGTGGATGCCAAAATAAACTTGGTTCTCTTGACAATTCTCCCCAGACCAGCCTTGGGTCACATTGACAGTGAGATGGTTTTTGGGCTCCTTTGAATTTAGGAAGTACCATTGAGGCTGAACTTATACTAGAATCTATCCAGAGGGTGTGATATCATTATGGCAGTGGTAGACATATTGACTATTATTCCATCAGCTTTTCCCCAGTAGCTGTTATCCCCAGGGAATCAGAATAATGAACAACTCCATACTTTAAATATTTATTGTAGCAAGTTTTATTTACAGGCTCTGTAGATATGTGAGTTGCAAGGCATGTGTGGAATATGAAAGGGGTGCTTAGCTACCCACAACTGGAAGTTGTGTCCAGAACTGCTATAATGACAACAACAATGGTTTATATGGTGCTTTATATAAAAGAATATCAGTATGTTCCTCTAAGGCTGGTGCCTATTTGATACAGTTCAGCACAGTGATGAGATTCTATCCCTCAGTGTGTTTGTGGGAGTATATATCATTTATTGAATGAATGAATAGAACCTAAGAGCATTTGTGATGCAATATGTTGAAAGTTAAGACAGAAAAAAAAGAAAGTTAAGACAGAAGAGAGAGACAAACAAATTTTGTGACTTGTCTCGTCTTTGACATTAGTCCGCTTTTCTATGTTTTAACTAGTATCAAATAGTTTTGATGATTACTGCTTTGTGATCTGGTAATTTCAGTTAAGATCTGGTAATACTCCAGGGGTGGGGAACCTGTGGCTTTCTAGGTCATTGGATGTGGCCTTTTGACTAAGTCCAAGTTTTACAGAACAAATCCTTTTATTAAGGGGATTTGTTCTGTGAAGTTTAGATTCAGTCAAAGGGCTGCACTCGTGGACCTAGAGGGCCATGTGTGGGCTTGAGGACTCAGGTTCTTCATCCCTGTACTAGACCCTCTTCCTTCCTACCATTTTTTTTCCATCATCCTTTATGTGACCTCTTTCTCCTAACATTACAAATCACCAAATGCAGCTCCCAAGGTATGGATGTGTTACCAATATGATAGGGTGTGTGTATGGGGGGGGGGGACTTTTGCAAAATAAAGTAAGAGGAAAAGCAGAAGAAAAATGAAGTATATAATAACTATGAGTGTAGGGGCATAAGGATTGGTCCTGTGATTTCATTGATAGAGGAAGCACCCAGCAATGTAGGTCTACATCTAAGGCACCTCTTCTCTGCAATCAAAAGTCTTAGAGAATTGCTCAGAGGACTAAGAGATAAAACGACTTGGCCAAAGTCATGTAATCAGAAAGTTTCAGAGTTAGGATTTGAACACAGGTCTTCCCACTTCAGAGTCCAATTTTCTAACCACTGTGAAATAATGCTGCCTCTTCCCTTTAAAAGCATGAGGGGAAAGCTAATAAAAAGGTGTTAGTGCCATTCCCTCTAAGGTAAGTTTCTATCTACACTGAATTTATCTTATAGTTCTAATTTGTGTTTTTTTCCCCATTAGAATATAAGCTCCTTGAGGACAAGGCCTATTCTTGTGGGGTTTTTTTTGTACTCTCAGCCCTAATCCCTGAGTCCAACATATGATAAATGTTTAATAAATGCAGGATTATTATTGGGTGCCTACTATGTACCAGCCAGTATGCTGTGCACCCTGAACACATAAAAGACAAGGGACAGGGAACTACTGAAGCTTCCTAAGAGTGGAATGACAAGATCAAGCCTATGTTTTAGAAATATGTTTCGAGGGCAGCTAGGTGGCACAATGGATAGAGCACTGGCCCTGAAGTCAGGAGGACCTGAGTTCAAATCCGGCCTCAGACCAAATACTTGACACTTACTAGCTATGTGACCCTGGGCAAGTCACTTAACCCCAATTGCCTAAAAAAAAAGGAATTATATTTGGCAGCTTTTTCTGGAAAAAAAAGATCAGAGAGAGAAGAGGTTGGATATAGAAAGACCAATTCAACCATTATATTATGATAGTACAGGTCAAAGGTGATGAGGGCCTGAACTAAGGTGGTCATGGTGTGAGTTGAGAGAAGGGGATGGATATAAGGAGTGTTGTGGAATTAGATTCAACAAGACAGGACTTACTTGGATTTGGAGGATGAATAAGACAGGATTGAGGATTAATCCAAAAGTGTCCAAAGGAATAATGGTGACCTAAACAGAGAAATTAGGAGGAGGGGTGGGTTATGGGGCATAGATAATGATTTCTGTTTTGGACATGGTAAATTTCAAGTGCCTGTGGGACAGCAAGGTGGAGATATCTAGCAGGTGATGCAAAACTAAAGGTCAGGAGAGAAGATGAAGGTCGGATGTGTACTTTGAGGAGTCATCCTTATGGAGATGACAGTTGATCTGATGGAAATTGACGAGTTAACCAAAAGACAGAATATAGACTATAGTGCAAGAAGATTTGAGGATGAAAGTCAGAGTTTTGGGGGTACATTGACTCATAGAGGATATGGATAGTGATAGGACAAAGGAGGCTAAGCAGAATCTCTCAGACAAGTGAGAAGAGAACCATAACAAAGCAGTGTCACAAAAATTCAGAAAGGAACGAGTATACGGAAGTAAGTGGTGACTGACTGGTAGTTTGAAATGCTACAGAGTGGTTAAGGATAAGGCCTGAGAAGAGGACAGTAGAATTAGGAATAAATAGATCATTGGTGACCTTGGAAAGAGCAATTTCAGTTGAGTAGTAATGACAGGAGCCAGATTGCAAAGGGTTGAGAAAGTGAGTGGTAGATGAGAACAAATAGACAAAAAATCCTAATGAGGGTTTAGAAGGAAATATGGAATATTATATGATAAAATATGTGATATTTATCATAATTAATAAAATATTATAAACATTTTCTAAGCAGTTTAGTTGGCTGTGTTGCTTTTTATGTTAACATTACTATTAAACAATTTTTGAAGATTAATTAACAAGGTAGGTATTTGTAAATGCTTGTTGAATTTAGTTTATTGTTGAATTTCAGCCTTCTCCCATAAAAAGCCTTTTACAAAGGTCACCATCAGCTCAATAATAACCACAGTCTTTTAATATGAAGTCCTATATAAAAATTGCCATCTTAATAAAATAATTAAAAGCTCTTTCATATTAAATAAACTGTTAAAATGTTTTTGCATATTTAACAGCTTGTCAATCCCTATATTTTCTGGCTGGGATTTTGAGATGGATGTTCTAGTATTTAAAGGATTTGGGGAATAAAGTTTTATTCATTTGCTTATATTTTTAAAGCCATTTAATTCAATTTAATTCAACAAACATGTATAAGCACCTACCATATAAATAATTCACTCCTCTTAAGAATCTCTGCCTTAAGAATCTGGAATAAGAGGGTGTTCCAGAAGATCTGTCACCCATACTTTCTCCGTTATGATGATACTATCTAGCACATTATAATGACTTTTTATTCTCAGAATCAGATTCATTCAGAGCTGCTCTGCAGTAGATATCTGGCATCCTTTGATCTGCAGAACCTCCTGGAGTCCGCCCCTTATTCCTCTTCCTCCAATTTCTCTTCCCACTCTCTTTTGGCTTTCAGATAACTCCAATTCTACTTCAGTGGCAGTGATAAGGAGGTATTTCTTTTCTTAATCATTTATTATTTAGTTAATGGTTCTTATATACCTTTGCAAACTTGACTAATACAATACATCAAAGATACCTTATATCATCCCTCTCAGCAACCTGGAAAACCTTTCTGAGGGTTTTTGTAGATTGTTTTTGTTATTGAGTCATTTTCAGTTGTATTCAATTCTTTGTAACTCTATTTTGGGTTTTCTTTGCAAAAATACTAGAGTGCGGTTTGCCATTTCCTTCTCCAGCTCATTTTACAGATCAGGAAATTGAGGCAAACAGGTTTAAGTGACTTGCCCAGAGTCAGATAGCTAGTAAGTGTCTGAGGCTGGATTTGAACTCACAAAGAAATCTTTCTGACTCCAACCCCAGTGTTCTATCCACTCTTAGCTGCCACCTTTTGTAGCTTAGACTCGATCTAAAAAAAAAAAAATTGGTTTTTACAGTGGAACCTCTAAGTCTTCTTCTAGCTTTTTTATTCTGTTATAAAGGATTATTGTGAATCCTATAATTTGATGACATATGATGATCCTACCCAATGCATCATTCACTGATTTACTAGTCAAGTAGTTTTTAGTACTAAGAGCTAACAAAAAAAATGCAGTCTGGGTAACCTTGTGGTAGGTGTTAACACAGAGACAAACTGTAGATGAAAAGCATATTTTCACCAAGCAATATAAATTCTACCATAAGTAACAATGGTATAAGGAGAAATGTCAGTGAGGTTGCTATTTAACTAGTATTAGACAGCCTGGGTGCTTTAATGTAGAAAAGATTGATTGCTTCCAACAAATCCCTTTGCAAACAGTAGCCAATTACCTAACAAAAAAGAGGAAAAGAGTAGAGAAATAGTGTTTAGTTCAATAGGATCTTATTATTCATCTGATATATGTACATATATATGTATACACACACATATATGTATACATATACATATATGTGTGAATATATATATATAATATATATATATATATAATTCTATACTAAGCACTGGAGATTCTAAGACAAGAAGAAAGAAAAAGTTCTTGCCTGCAAGGAGTTTACATTCTACTAGAGAGATAAAATATATATACAGATAAGTAGTTGTAAAGCACATATAAAGACAAAATAATATTTGGTGGGAGTAGGGAGCTTAAGAAAGGTCCCAAGTAGAAGGTGGCCCTTGAATTGAGCCTTGTAAGGGTTCTAGGGTTTCCAGGAGCTGGAGGTGAAGAATGAGACCACTCCAAGCATGGGCAGCAGCCTGCATGAAGAGTCAGACACAAGAGACAATATTATGTACAGGGAAAAACAAGGAATCCCATTTATCGATAGCCTAGAGGGCAAGACAGGAGTAGTATATGTGTAACGAGAAAAGTATGGTAGCCTGCACTAGTGAACTGAAGTAATGTATCTAATTCTGGCCATCACTTTGTAATACGGTCATTGGAAAGATGGCATATATCCAAAAGAAGGTAACCAATCCAACAACAAGGAAATCAGACTATATGAAGAGGAGTTGAATGATCTGGGAGCATGTTTTTTTCCTGGAGAAGAAACTTGCTCCTGCAGTTGGTGAGAGATGAGACATTGTTATGGAAAATCCAATAACTGTTTTCAAATGTTTGAAAAGCTTTCATATGGAAGAGAGATTACTCTTATTCCTTGTAGTTCTAGAAGGCAGAATTATTCCCACTAAGTTACAAGGAAAATAATTTCTGCTGTTCAAAGAGTAAAGATGTCTCATGAGGTAGTGAGTTTACCAACTTTATTCCTGACTCTCTGGACTTTTTGCTCTTAGTTCAACACTTTTCATCTCCTGTTTATGTACTGAGAGAAGGGTCTGTTATTTTTTGCTTTTATTTTTATTGCATGTACTTAGCAGAGTGCCAGGAACATAGTAAATACCTGCCTACTTACATCTACATAACAATCTATCCCTATATCTGATGCACAAAGAATTACTTATTTTTGCCAATGTCCTTTATTTTTAATTATTTTTAATGATTATGTATTTATTTTTTCCTCCCACTGCAAATATGAACATGCAAGGTAAGTTCCCCCCATTTCCCTCTTTTCTTTCCAAGATTGTCCTTCCACTCTCCCTGTACTTACTGCTTTTAAGTCATTCAAAACAAAACAAATACCATTCCCTAGTCCTCCATCTTATTTGATTCTCTCTATAACCCCTAGTAACATAATAGTTATTAAGTGATGCTTTCATCACTCTCCTATCCCCATTAGAATGAACAAACTTTGCCTTATGAGTTTTTTTTTATAATTGTACACTTGCTTTTATATATATTTTGTTTCTTTTCACTTGGGCTTGTAGTTCAAAATTTCTATGCAGCTTTAGTCTTTTTTTATCAGGAATGCTTGGAAGTCTTACATGTCCTGAAAGGCTCATTCCTCCCCATCCCATACCTGTCCCAATAGGATTTTACTCAGTTCTGCTGGATAATTACTCTTTGTTGTGACATTAGGTTGTTATCATTTTGCTTTTTGAAATATTTTGTTTATTCTATGCTCTCTGCTTCTTGGCAGTGTTTGCTGCTAGATACTGGATAATCTTGAATATGGTCCCATAGTACTTTTTGACTGCTTGACATAGTCTTTTTGACTGCTTGCAGTATTATTTCTTTGACCTGGAAGCTCTGGATTTTGATTATAATGTTCTTGGGAGTTTTCATTTGGGCATTTCTTTCAGGAGGTAACTGGTGGTCTCTTTTTTCACTTTGCGCTCTTGGGTCTAAGAGATATGGACAATTTTCTTTCATGATTTCTTACAAAATAATACCAGAGTTTTTTTTGGTCACATTTTTCAGGTAAGACAGTGATTCTTAAATTACCTCTCCTTGTTCTGTCTTCTAGGTCAGTTGTTTTTGATATGAGACACCATATATTTTCTTCTAGCTTTTCAATCTTCTGACTTTGTTTTTAATATTTCTTGTTGTGCCATGGAGTCATTAACTTCTGTTTGGTCCATTCTAATTTTCATAGATCATATTATTTGATTAAAATTTTTTTACTGTGGTAGATAAAAGATGAAATAACTGAGGAAACAAAGGTTTAAATTTCCAAACATATCAATTGAGTAAGCAGTACATCAATTGCATAACATATTGGGATCCTACCCCCTCAGCTTTGGCACTGGACCCTGAATATAGGGGGAGACAGGTTTTTATACTTTAAGAACAATTAAGTAAGACCAATTAATTAAAAGAAAACCTTTAACTATGATACAAAATTGACTAATCTGATTTCTAATTGGAAGAAAGATTAGGGACTTTCCAAGTTGGATGTTGGTGGAGAGCAAACAGGTGCAATCCCAAGCAATCAGAAAATGAGTTGTCCCACTCCCCCCAAGTGTCTGTATTCAATCAAAGGAACATGGAAACAATAACAGATTGACCAGCATAGGGCCACTTTTCAGAAAAGACATATGGGTTGCTTGAGAGATGTAACTGTAAGAAAACTCCTTGTATCAATCTTTGTATCTTACTGGTTTCTGATGAACACAACTTAGTTAAGGGTCTCTAAGCAGTGGGTAGAGGTGGTTCCGCTTCCCAGACATGCAGAGTTAGGTTCAAACAATGCAATGACATTTTTTTCACAATACCCACAGTTGAATAATGTTTTCTCACAAGACAGAAATTGGACTAGAACAATAATTGAATAGAAAGGAAACTGAGCTAGATCCAGAATTGAGTCACAAAATGGAATCAGTGTGGTTTACTCAATTCCCACTATTACCTGGTTGTTCTAATGCCTTCAATTCTCTCAGTACCTCTTGTGCTAAGCTCTTAATTCTCTTTCTAAGTCTCTCCTCCATAGACCTCATTTCTTTTTTTTATATAATTTTTAAAATTTATTTTGAGTTTTCAACATTCACTTCCATAAGATTTTGAGTTCCAAATTAGGACAGTGCCTTTTACATAGTAGGCACTTAATAAATGTTCATTTCTTTCCTTCCTTCTGATATCTTAAGCATCCTTGGCATCATATTTCTTATTCTTCTGTTTACAAATTCTTCCAGAGATCCACATTGCTGGTTTAGCTTGGATCTCTAAGTCCACCATCCTATTCCCTCTCAGAGACCTTGTACTACTGCCTTGGATCTGAGTTCAAGATGGGCTCTGGGTATCCCTGTGCTGTTGGTTTAGGTTAGAGTTTTGGGTGCTAAATTTATTAATTCCAGCTCACCCATGTTTCACAGTTTCACCTTGATGTAACTTGCCTGTAATTTGAATTTGTGATCTTTGTCTGGAAAGATGTTCCACTATAGTTCCTCCTTTGTTTTCCCAATCACTCCAAAGTCTTCTGTTTTCTCAGATTGTTGTTGGAGTACTTCAAGAAAGCCCAGCTATATTCCTATTCTACCATCTTGGTTTAGTTTGTGCCCATGTCTTTTAGCAAAGAGCTAGGGCATGTGTGCTGTCATCATTCCTGTTGCACTGATATTTCTTTTTCTCTTTATTTTTTAAATTTTGTTTCAAAATCACAGTCATTTCCATATATCCTCCCACCCACTTCTCAATCTGTTAATCTTTCAAAAAAGGATCAACTTTATCTTTCTAAGTCAATGTAGGAAGAGGTGTGGCCAAAATTAAGAATGACTTTTTGCCAAGTCTTTGTAGGGAGATGGAGTTAGAAGGAGAATAAAATACAAGCACCTTGATTCTGATATCATTGATCCTTTGGCCATTTAGTCAAGGAATATCTATTTATCTAGCACTGAGGAAAAGATAAAGTATATGTAAGGTACACTCTTTGCCCTTAAAGAGCTTATATCCTTATATAAGAGCAAAATTAGAGAGCAATATATCATAATACATAATTATGCACGAAATTGTGGAGTACATTCAATCTGACAGGCCATATTGCTTTTCTTTGCTTCATTTGTATTTGGAAATACGATTTCAATATTTTTCATTGTTATCCTCAGAGGACACAAAAAGTAATCAAGTATAACGTTCTTACAGAGAAAAAATAAACAAGCCTTTTAAAAATATGTATTAGCCAGCATTGTACTATGATATTATTGTAAAAGTCTATACCTCAGGATTTTGTTATATGTAAAATGATACTATAATAAGGTTCTTTAGATCCTCTCAGTAATACGATATCTTAAATGGTTCTAAAATTAACTCTCCTTATGCTGAATGTAAAACTAAGCTGTTTCTAAAAATTGTGAAAATATACAGTTTATCTTCTTCACTGAATTTCATCCTTTCTGACATCTTGCTTCTAATGTCCTCCACTCCCCCCACCTCATCCCAGCCCTCAAGAACCCAGTGCTTTTAGCTCATCTTTGATCCCACTTGAATGGAAAAAAGCAGATTTAATGAGATCCCTGATGTAAATTAGGTAAATGTATTCCATACTCTCAGGAGTATTTATATTTAAAGAGGCCTGCAGGGAGATAAATCCAAGGTAATAAATATAGTGGAATTTCAGGTGTAATATTGGTGGTACAGTGGATAGAACACTGGACTTGGATTGAGGAAGACCTAAGTTAAAATCCAACCTCGGATACATAGTAGCTGTGTGACCCTGGGCAAATCTCTTAACTTCTGTTTGCCTCAGTTTCCTCAATTGTAAAATGAGGATAATAATAGCACCTACTGCTCAGGGTTATTAAGAGCATAAAAGTGGGATATTTGAAAAGAGTACTTAGCATGGTGCCTGGTTCATGGTAGGCACTATATTAATGCTTAATCCCTCCTCTCTCTTTCCCCTCCCTCTATCCCATGAGTCAAGTGGAATTTCAAATGTAATTTTTGAGGAGTAGGAGAAGTTCCCCACTTTAATGACTCTTTTCCCTACACATAAGGTTTGCCCAGCAGTGTTTTTGTTTTTGTCTAGACCTGTGATTTCATTGATGTAGGGAACTCCCTGTAAAAAAAAATGCCCCCTCTATCAATGAAGATCACCAACTTTTCGTAGAATTGTAGAGACCTAACATCATAGGCCCATAGCTGGGTACCTTTGAGGCGATCTAATATGACACATTCATTTTACAGATGAGAGAACCAAGGCCTAGAGGAGTGAAATGACATGTTCAAAGTCACATAGCTGGCAGATGACACAGCAGGAAGTCAAAACCAGGTCATGGGGTCATAGGTCTCCAGCTGATAGGGACCTCAGGCCATCTAGTCCACTCTTTTAATTTTACAGATGAAAAAACTGGGGTCCAGAGAGATTAATTTATTGGGTCAAAGTCACACAGATGGAAAGTGAAAGAGCTAGGATTTGAACATATATCACCTGATTCTACAGCCACTGTTCTTTCCATTGGACTACACTGTTTCTTCAAGTTGCAATAAATGTCACAATTTGTGTTCTCAGCTGCAAGGTAGCACTGAAAATTCAAGCAACATGTCAGAGACAGAACTTGAACTCAGGTCTTTTTGACTGTGAAACTAGATCTTTAGACACTACTCCATGGCTGCATTTCATTTACATAGCTGTATATGCATATATGTACAGAAATATATGCACATATGTGCACCTATGTATATGTGCATGTGTATCTATACATATACATATGTGAATATATAAACATAAGTATATGTTCCTGTATATAGGCATAGATATGTGTGTATGCATGTATATGTGTGTGTGTGTCCACACACATTAACATATAAATATATGCTTGTAGACAGACAGACACACATATATATATATATACACATATATATATCAAACAAATGCTTGGTATATATATGTATACATGTATGTATATATTCACACACATACACACAAATGTTTAGTTCCTTCAGATTATATAAGAGAAAGATTGATAGATAGATGTTGTTCATTTGTTTCCATGATGTCTGACTCTTCATAACCTCATTTAGAATTTTCTTGGTAAAGATACTAGAGTGATTTACCACTTGCTAACAGCTCATTTTACAGATGAGGAAACTGAGGCAATGACTTGCCAAAGGTCACACAGCTAGTAGGTGTCTGAGGCAGATTTGAACTCAGGTCTTCCTGACGTCAGGTCTAGCACTCTATCCACTCTGCAACCTGGCTACCCAGATAGATACATAATGATAGTGAGAGATATGTATATATAATCTGAAGTAACTAAACATTTGTTTCAAACTAAAGATAAAGGGGTAGCTTAAACAGCTTCAAGAAGTCTTAATGAGCTCTGCTTACTAATGCTTAAAGAAATAGAGCAGAACAGGAAGAAAGAGTAATTTATTTGATTTGATGAATACTTGCTATAAAGTTTAATGTGCATTTTGAATAATTAGAGGTTGCCTTCATAATAAATAATATTCACTGCCACTAAATGACTGATTTGCAAATGGAAAATTCTCAGTTAAGACCAGTCCAAAGCTCTGCTTCAGCAGAGCCATCATCTAACAATGTTGAAGGGATATCTGAACAAACTCAATAGGGATGAGATTAACCATTGTTTTTGTGACCCTGAATTGGCCTCTTAAGCCCCCTTTTTCCCCTTTCTAGCTAATATCTTATGGTCATTCTGGTTGTACAAAATAAGAGATGATGAATCATGGGATGTCAAAACTGTATGAGCCTCAGAGATCCCTTAGTCATTTTCTTTTGAAAATATATATTGCACTAGAAATCCATCTTTCTCTATTTAGATTGCTCCAACCTGTCCTTTCTCTACAGCAGAGATTAGAAACAATGCAAAAAGAACATTCTGGAGGGAAGACCAGAACATAAGGAAAAGGAAGAAGAGAAACATTTAATATTACATAGGTTTTAATTAAACACTTGATAGTAAAAGTTTTACAAGACAGAAAAATTTGGCTTAAAGTGGTCCTTGCTATCCAACAGCAATTGCAAAACACTTTTCTAATTTCCTCCATGTAATCTCCTGAAGGCCACAGGAGTTAGATGATTTACTTCAGGTCTGAGCTGGTCAGTTTGGTGGTGAAATGGATAGAAAGCCTCTTCTGGAGTCAGCAAGATTCATCTGAGTTCAAATGTGGCCTCAGATACTTACTAGCTGTGTGACCCTGGCCAGAGGTTCCCAAAGTGGGTGGTACCGCACCCTGGTGGGTGCCAGATCAATTCAGGGGTAGTGGTAGTAGCTTCAGGTACAACTAGGGGGGGTATTGAATAAAAATAAGGCAGCAGTGGAAGTTTAAGGAAAGAAGACAGGAGAAGAAAATTTTGAAAAACCATTCTTACTTGTTTCATCTGTTATGTAACAGAGTTAAAGTCATAGTGATTACATTACTTTCCAAATAAACACACAAGATGCAAGTTACAAGCTATCAGTGGTCAAGTCTACTGACAGGTCTTAACAAGCTAGTGTTAGCAGGCGAATGTATAGCACATTGTTGGGAAATCCATCATGCATCAGCAGGAATATGTGCATGTAATGACTTGTTTACAATGTGATACTATATGGTTACATGATACAATATTGCATCATCAAAATTTCAATGCAGGAAAAAAGCACAAATTTATGATAAATTATTAAATTTAAGATCCATCATTTAAATATATATTTTGTATATTTTTTGAAATGACACAAATTTCAAAAAAACCATTCACAGGGTGAAGATTTTCAGGGGGGCACTGAGTAATTTTTTTAAAAGGGGCAGTGGGCCAAATAAGTTTGGGCACCTCTGTCCTAAGTGAATCACTTAAACCTGTTTACTTCAATTTCCTCATCTATAAAATGAGCTGGAAAAGGAACTGGTAAATCACTCCAGTATCTTTGCCAAGAAAACCCCAAATGGTATCACAAAGTGTCAGTCCTAACTGAAAAATGACTGAGCAAGAAATTTTGGTATGTTCTTGTCAAAAGATCAGAATAGAAGATATATAAAGCAATGTAGTGCAGTGGAAAGAGAGCTGGCCTTTGAATCTGGGAATTGGCTCTGGAGTCAGAAGCCCTGGGTTCTAATCATACCTCAGATGCTTACTTCCTATGTGACTTTGGGCATGTGACTGTACATCCCTGGGCCTCAGTTTCCTCATCTACAAAATGAGGAGGTTGGACTAGATGCCTCTGAGGTCCCTTACAGTGACTGATGTATGATTTAGTGACTTGGACTTAGATTCTTCCTGTGTCACTTACTAGCTTTATGACCTTGGACATGTTATTTCACTTCCCTGGGTCTCAACTTTCTCATCTGTAAAGTGAGGGAGATTGTAAATCTTTTTCAATCCATAAATTGAATACAATGGTTAGTATCCTATCTGTCCTTTGGCAGACCATGCCAAATGGAAAGCTTGAAATAACTTCAAAGGTCATCTAATTAAATCCATTCATTGTACAGATAAGGAAATTGAGGTACAGGGAGATTATATCAATTTGCCCAAAGTCACACAGGTAGTGAATAACAGAGGTGGGGTTTAAACCGATATCCTTTGTTCTTATTTTTATCTGGTTCTATTACACACAGGTTCTGTTTTCTAAGATTCTATGGTTTCAGATAGCATTATTGACCTTGGCCACACTCATCAATTTATTTCTTGTTTTTACATCAAAATTACAGTTACTATTTTTTTTTACATCAAAATAGTTTTTTCTAAACTTCTTTCCCTGTTATCATTTTTTGGGACTTCACTTATGCTAGGACTGTCTTCTAATCCTTTGCAGTAAAAGTAAAAGAGTAAAAAGTGTGTCTGAATTTGCCTTATGTAGACTGAGAATATGGTTTCAACTTAAAGATTTAAGGAAATTCTGTGATCAGGCCACAACGAACAACCTTCACAACATTTTAGCTGTCCACCTATCCATAATCAGCAATCTCTCTGATGTACAAAAATGTTGCAATCCCACAATCATTTCTTAAGCACGTTTAATATTCAGGGCACTGTGATAGGCAGAGTATACCAAAGCAAACCCTTAGAATATAAGCTCAGCGAATTTATATTCTGCTAGAGGCAGAGGTTACAGTAGGTATTCAGAAAAGTGTATACATGAGCATTTGAAGCTACAGAGCATGGTCATCTTCCAGAAGAAGATGTATAAATTGTGCCTTGAAGGCAGCTGAGGAGGCTAAGAGAATGAGACAATAAAGGGCTGCTTTTCAGGCTTAGGGAGCAGCCTGGGCAGGACAGAAACAAGAAATAGCATGTTGGGTTTCAGGAATAGCAAGTAGGCCAGTTTGGCTGGAAGAGATGCATGAAGGGTGATAAAGTGAAATAAGTTTAATAGCTAGGCTGGAATTAGATTAAAAAAGTCTTTAAGAAACAAGCTGAGGAATTTGTAAAGGCAGTGTTGTTCAGTCCTGTCCAACTCTTCATGATCCCATTTGGGATTTTCTTGGTAAAGATACTAGAGTGGTTTGCCATTTCCTTCCTCAGTGGAAGGATCATGGGACTAAGTAAAGAAACTTAGACTCTAGTCCTATCTCTGACATTATTAACTATGTGACTTCACCTATTGGGTTTTAGTTTCCTTTTGTAAAATACAAAGTATCAAAGTGGGAATGTCTTCTTTATTAACCCATTTCTAAGTACCCTTTGAGCTCTTGTACCATACACTTTTGTGTCTTTATACTGGTTCACTTAAACAATTGCTTTGTGTGTCTAGATGAAGCTTGTGGTCATTTTGGCACCTACCCATCATAGACTTGCTACAGAGATATTTAATTTAATTTAATTTAATTTAATGGAGATTATAATTCAACAATCCAAAATGCTTACAATTATTTTGTTGACTTAAGATCATTAAGGATCTAGCTTTCTCTTCAATTCTCATGTCATTCCTGAATGAGGATCAACATTTGATACTATTACTCTAAATTTGGGAAGCAGAGGGAAGGCATGTAAGGGAAATACTGTTAAACTGCAAATCAGGAAGCCTAGATTCTATCCAGCTCACTGCCATTGACTCTCTATATGACCTTGGGAAAGTCACTTTTCTTCTCTGAACCTCATTCTCCTTCTCTGTGAAGTGAAGGAATCAGGCTAGACATCTTTAGTGCCCTTCCCAACTTTTAAATTCTCTAAGTTCTATGATATATTATGGGCTAAAAGCTGTCTCAATCAATTCTATGAAATTTGTTAAGAATTGATAAAAGAACTATGGAATGCCCCTAAGCAAATGGTCTCTCAATTAAACATTGCAGTTCCAGAGGTGCACAGGGATGCCCTGGTCCATACCATCTTAATTTCAATCCTCCTTTACTTGAACAAGGACCTGGCTCCTTCCAAGCATGTATTTATTCAGTATCAATGAATATCACAGTTTACAAAGGCCATCTCTAATTACTCAGTCTGAGTGATTAAAATGAGAATCACGTTGGTATGGTACAAACAGTCCAGAATTAAGAATCAGAAAACAGCAGGTATAGAACTGGTTTTATTGTTAATGGACTGTACGACACTGAGCAAGTCACTTATCATCTCTAAGCCTCTGTTTCCTCATCAATAAAATGAGAAGGTTGAGCTAGATGAGCTATAAGTTCCAACTCTCTCTCTATGATTCTGCCATCCCAGGTCTCTTTCTTTCCTTAAGCAACTTGTATGTTAGGTGTCTGTGATTTTATCACTTGGAATAAGTATTCAAGATAATGTATTTATTGGGGTAGGTGTTGAAGTGGAGACAATAGCCAAATATGTGTGTGTTTGTGTGTGTCTTGAAGGAGACTGGAATGCAAATAATATACAGTTTTATTCTCAGAGCTCTACATTTAATTCTTGTTCTGTGAAACTTGCTTAATATCACTTTCTACAACCAACCACTTCCTGTGTACCCATTAATTTTTTTATATCCTCATGTCACAATGGATTATATACTGCAAATAGAATTTTAGATTGACCACTAATCGATGATTTTTTTTTTCCATATTGACCCAGAATTTTTCAACTCATGAAAAACAGCAAATTTTGGTTCTTTTACAATATATGTTAAATAATTTCTCCTGGGTCTTTTTCAGAATATTATAACAGACACCTTAAAAATATTTTGCTTTCCCCATTAAAAACAAAAAGCAAATACTATTAGTAGTTAAATTACTAAGAAAAACACTGGATTTTTATAAATAACTCTCAAATGTTCTATACAGAAATAAAATGAGACCTAAACAACTGGAGAGACATTCTGTGTTTATGGTTGGACCATGCCAAAACAAACAAAAAAAAATAATGACACATTAAATTAATCTACAGATTTAATGCTGCACCAGATAATCAAGAGAATATTTTATGGAAATACGCAAACAATAAAAGTTACATTAAGGAACAAAAATGTCAAGAATTTAAATGGAAACAATGAATAAAGTATTTGTGAAAGTTGCCTGGCATTTTTAGAACTCAAATTAAAAATCAGTAAGTATCAAAACTATTTGGTACTGGTTAAAAAATAGATAATTATACTGGTGTAAGGGACTAAATAATTAAAATCTTAGTACAAATAAGCAGTCCAGTGTTCAATTTACTTAGAAACAAATACTTTATTTAGTAAGAATTGCTGAGAAAATTGGAGAGTAGTTTATTGAAAAAACAGATTTTGACTAGCACCTTACACCTAGTACCACAAAAATATTCAAACTGGATAAATGATGTAAATATAAAAAGCCACATCATTAATAGAAAATAGAGGCAAATGGAAAATCACATATTGCACAATTAAGGTTAGTGGGAAATTGATAACTAGATAAAGGATCGAGAAAATTATGAAATAACAGACAACTTCAATGATTTTAAATATATGTTTTCATTGATACAACCAGTACCTCTAGGAGAAAAGTTAGGGAGTGAGCAAAATAAACTTTCTATCAAGTATTTTTCATAAAAGCCTGAGATCCAAAATTTATATAAAGTATTGATAAATTTATTTTTATCTTTACCCAATAGATGAATGAGCAAGGAATATGCGATAGTTTTCAAATGCAAAGGCTCAACCACAACATGTCAAAGCTCTGAGTCAGTGTTACTATGCAAATTAAAACAACACTGAGGTACTAACTCACATCTATCATAAGGAAAAAAATAGTAAAAGATATAAATTGTCAACATTGGAATGGCTGTGGGTAGTCAGATTCACTAATTCACTACAGTGAATTGGTCCAAACATTCTGGAAAACTGGAATTATTTGAGGAAATGTTACTGTACTATTAATACCTTCTGAACCAATGGTCCTTCTACTGGGTTTATGCCCCCAAAGAGGTCAATGGCAGAAAAAAGGGTCCAATATATTTCAAAATACATTAACATATGCCAAAATAGCATTAAAAATACAACTGTGACATCAAAAAGAAACAAACCGAAGAACAAAGGGGAATTATTGGGGAATATCTAAACAAATGAAGTATAAATATAATAGAAAATTATTGTATGATAATGAATAAAAAACATTTATTAATATGTGCCAAGCACTGTGCTAAATATGAAATACAAGAGTGAAGTAAAGCTCTACTTGGGCTTTCCTGAAATAATATTCTAGGAGAGATAGTCACTAATCAGGAGGGTGGGGTTATGGAGTTAAAGTTAAAAAAAAATGAATATGACAAAATTGAGAACACCATGAGAAGACATGTCGTTTGATGGAGAGAGAAGCAAGCAAAATCAAAAGAGCAACGTATGCACAGTGACTAGAAAAATGTTCTGTACCTCTCTAAATATAGTGCATGTAAATGAAGACAACTAAAATAGAACTGGATTACTGCTAAATACAATAGATAAATATAATAAACAATACTGGTTCCAAATGACTGATATTTAAACATCCTTCCTATTAAGAAATGGCAAACTATGAAGAGCAGAAAGTTACATTGCTGTTTGTTTCAATGTATTAGAAGGTTTTGCTTGATTGTTTTTCTAACAAAAGGACAGTAGTTGTTTATTGGGAAGTGATTATTGTGTCAAAAGAAAATGTATCAATTCTTTTTAAAAGGTCAGAAAAAAACAAAGTAGATGAACGAAAAAGAATAATTAACAGGCAGAAAGTTGTTGCTTAAAATAATGACATGATAAAATCATAAACATGAAGAGATGACATATCTACCTGTACCCAAAAGAGCTGTCTACTTATCCTCTTTTCAAAAGTCTTCTAGTCATTTAGTCAATAAATATTTATTATTCTAGTAAAAGATGTGTTGCATTCCAGATCAGTAACAAATTGTTGGGTTTATGTTACATATTTCCTGTGGAGAGTTCTCAAGGCTATCTTCTCATAAACTTTGATCATGGAAACGTCCAACATTTGAAAACTGAAAACAATGAAATAAGAAGAGGGAAGAAAAGTGTGAAAACTGGTGGAAAGAAGGATACAACAGGGATAAATAAGGAATGCCTGAAAAAAAATTTAAGTACTTTATGCCAAGCTTTGTGCTAGACACTGGGGATATGAATCCCAAAATAAAACAACTCCTGACCTTGTGGAGTTTATATTATTATAGGGGTGTCAAAACATATAGAGGAGTGGTTACCAGGAAGAAGGTATGTTTTGATCTGGGAAATAATAGGGATGTTGAATGGAATCATAGGGAATTTGATTGGCATATCCTTTCCTGAGTTAGTGTTGATTTGGTTACAACTCTTAGAGCAAGAAGTAGAAATTGTGTATATGTGTTTATAGGTAGTACTTAACAAATTGCTTGTTAACTGACTGGGGGGAGGAGTGTGTGTGGAACACATTACTCTAAGTGGCAGAGTAGAAAATGTCCAGGATGAAAAAACATTATCACAGGGAGTTCAGAGCCAAATGACTTAGCTCTTCTTGGGCAAGGTCTCTGGAGGTCCAGTTTGAAAGACTTTGCTACAATAATATCAGGGAGAAAAATGGTCAGGATGAAAAAGCATAGGATGGAATAAGATCACAGATTTAGAACTGTTCTAGTCCAGTCCCCTCCCCATCCTCAACTTCTATAGTACTGGTTGTTTAATCCGATAATTTGTCATTTAGTTTATTACCCTGTATCATAATTTATGTATGTCCTCTCTCCTTTGTTAGACTTTAATCTCCTTGAAGTCAAGGACCGTGATTTTTGTTTCTTTGCATCTCTGGTATCTATCACTATGTCTTGAACACAATGGCCTCTCAAAAATATTTTGGTGATCATAGTCACAGAGCTAGAGAGTACCTCAGAGGTTGTCTGTTCCATTCTTTTATTTTACAGATGAAGAAACTAGACCCTAGAGACATTAAGTGGCATAACCAAGACCATAAATGTATTAAGCTGTGGAACCAGATTTGAAATCAGGTCTTCTGACTTCAAACCCACTTTTTCCATTGCACCTCACTGCCAATCACAAAGAATTATAGAATCAATGTCAGAGGAGAAAGGGATTTTAGGGTTTCTTTGGTCTAATCTTTTAAACATACTGAGCAGGTGACTGAGGCCAAAAGAGGTTAAGTGATTTGCCTACACTCAGATAATTAGGTACCAGTGTAAGGAATAAGGAAGGGGTAGTACATATAGACAATGGGTAAACAGCCCTCAGGCTCAGGGCCTGGGAACAGTCTGAGGTAATGAAAGCTCATCCCCATGCCCTCGATTTTCTAACCTACACTAAACAGTTGGAGTTCTTTTGAACTTTTCCTTGTAGTATTGGTTTCTTAGGCTTTGGAGAAAAATGGGGAACTGCCACAGAGAGTAGTCCCAAATACTTGAAGTATGAACAAAGCAAATAGTTTATAAACTATGATAAATCATAAATCAATCAACCAACTTCCCACCCACTCACAACTCTACAAACAAGGAGCCCTACAAACAAGGTATTTTGAAAGTCTCCACCCTTCCATGCTGGTCACTAGATCTGTACCCTGAATAGCAAGCTACATTTTAGTGGAAAGTCTGATTGGAGAAAACGAGCAACATAAGAATGAAAGGGGACGTAGTTTTATCATATTGAAAATGATTTTTTTCCCTGAATTTAAATACAGCAACCTACACAAAACATGAAAATACACAATGATGGGTGGATAAAAGAAGATAAAGGATAGTTAAACAGAGTGACACAGGTGTTTCTAAAGTCCAGTACTTTAAAAGCTATGTGATTTCATTGAAATGGATGTTCTCTCCATTCCCAAGGGAGACTGGGAGCTTTCTACACTTTGGCAGGCATCTTAGGATTCCCCCTTTTACCCATTCTGCAATTTCAATCTGCCATTTTGTTAAGTCTTTCATTTTGCTGTGATAGTTCAGTGTTTACATTACTCATTCATCCACCTACCTTTTTTATAATCTATTCTGTGGCTCCCAGTACACAATGAAAGGCTTAAAACAAGGGAGGCTACATTTGAAGCTTACCTAAAGATAAATTTGTTGTATGTATTCTGAAAAGAAGAGGATTACTTTTTTTTTTAATGTTTCTCCTGTTGGAAGAGCAGTTATTCTCACATACTCTGATCCTACTGCATAGATACAGTAGAAAGAATATCTAGGACAACTTCATTTAATTAACTCTACCCTGGTATGCCTTGTTAATTTATGTCAGCATCCCTCTAAGTGCCCCAAACTAAATTTAATTTTATAAGGCAATCTATAGATTAGGGGGGCAGGGAGGTGGTGAAGTCAATAGAACACTGGGCCTGGAGTCAGGAAGACTCATTTTCATGAGTTCAAATCTGGCCTCAGATACTTACTAGCTGTGTGACCCTGGGCAAGTCACTTAACCCTGTTTGCTTCAGTTTTCTCATCTGCAAAATGAATTGGAGAAGAAATGGCAAACCACTCCAGTATCTTTGCCAAGAAAACCTCAGATGGGATCACAAAGAATCTGACACAATTGGACAACAACAACAATAACAACAACATAAATCAGGTAATTACCCATTTGAGCTTAAATTCCAATATTTCTCTTCCTCCCTGCCTCCCCTACTATTACTTACACCACCACTTCTGCTACTGCTGCTGCTGTTGCCCCTGCTGCTACTATTAATCACCATCATCATCATCATCATCATCATAGCTAACTTTATATAGTACATATTATGTGTCAGACATTGTGCTAAGTACTTTACAGTTATTATCTCATCTTTCCCTTACAACAACCCTGGGAGGTAGGTGCTATTATTATCCCTATATGAAAGATAAGGAAATTGAGGCAAAGAGAATTTAAGTGGATTTGCCCAGAGTCACACTGCTAGTAAGTGCCTGAGGTGATCCATTGTGACACCTAGTGGCCTATAATTTTCTATTGAAAGCATTTGACTCTAAAATTCAGATAGCATCTGAAAACTCATTTAACTTCCTTACTCTCCTCCTCCTGTCTCCCCTAAATTTTAAAATAGGGACAAAAATACATGCCTCTTTACCCAGGTTATATTGATTATATTAAAGAATGAAGCAATTGGAGCAAATTGTATATAATTCTGTGAGTTTTCTTGGAAAAAAAGTGCTAATGATGAGGTTGGGATCTTGACCCCAAAAAGGAAAAGACCTGGACTTTCCTACATGGCCAAATCTCTGGCATTCCCCTGAGGCTATAATCCCATCAACTGGCCTTTCATTGTGGCTATGCCCAATCTGTTACCCTTAAGCTAGCCTAGACCTCCCTATGCCCCCAGGCCACTTCCCACCCTTAATCCTATCTAGGCTACATTCTTCCTTGGCCAGCACTGGAGTTCTATTACCTCATAGACTACTTGACCACTCCTAGATCCCTCCCATAGTCTTTCTGTATATAAGGTCCATCTTGTCTCCATTAA
This sequence comes from Vombatus ursinus, assembly GCF_900497805.2. Classification (NCBI taxonomy): domain Eukaryota; kingdom Metazoa; phylum Chordata; class Mammalia; order Diprotodontia; family Vombatidae; genus Vombatus; species Vombatus ursinus. Next base: position 72,993,527 of record NW_020954576.1, on the reverse strand, counting down.
GATGCTCAGATTCTTATAATCTAGCCACTGCTCAGATTTTCTCAATCTAGCCAATAGCCCACAGATGCTCAGATACCTTAAGAGTCTGGCTAATATGGTGAATCTTCAATAAACCTTGTTTTTGGCTGAAAGAAGGCTTGGGTTGAATTCTTTCAGGCAGGACCTCTGTGTCATGATTTTGGGATTCTAGGACCCCTAACCTCTAGACCTCATCACTAAGAAATACAAAATATTAATATTCTGACATTCCCCCCTCCAAGGCATTTTGGTTAAGTCAGTTGAACCAGATTAGCCAAAAGAACCTGATTTCCTAAGATTTTTTCTTTTCATCTTAATTCTAGGCTCTTTATTTTTTTGGCTATAGACATCTTTTTCCTTAATTATTTTCTAATGCACTATAGCATGCCTCAGGGCCAAAACATTTGAAGCTGGCTGTAACATATTACTTTTCTAAAAACACTTTTGGAGAAAGTGTCTGGAGGTGCTAATACAATATCCATTTTACCTCCAACTTTGGTTGCTTTCTCTCATATTTTCCAGAAATGGAGAATGACACTAGTTGTTTTTGCTCTGTTTTGGCACAGCACTGAAAAACAGATCATCTTTCATATATAAAGATGATACCTTAGACCCACTGTCAAATAAGCATATCTTTTTGATGATTCTACTAGCAGTAGTGATGGATTTGCACTGAGTCAACTGAAATTTCTCAACTAGTCTTCCTTTTTAATGAACCATTGTGAATTCATGAAAGACCAACAAGTAGGGTAGAATGCAATCTATGGCCACAGAATAGCATGAAAATAATTGCTTTCTATTAAGAGTGAGAGGTAATATGATTTAATGAATACAGAGCTGGACTTAAAGCCAGGAAGACCTGGGTTCAAGTCCCACCCCTGACACATATTGGCTATGTGACTCTAAGCAAGTCACATTATGTTGCAGTGATCTTAAGACTTATCTAGACTGTAAGTTGCAGAGCAAGTACTGGCTTACATTGGTCAAGAAAAGTTCCTTAACTTGAAATTTCTCATACTAATGCTGGGAATGGGAAGGGCACTGGCAACTATGCCAATGCCCTACTCCCATAAATTGTCTCTTCTAGTTGTGGTTGTTGTTTTAATACAGGTAGTACCTTTTATATTCATGTTCTGATGTGTTTTACGGGTTCAGGGGTGCTGGGACCCCAAAATCACAACACACGGGTCCTGCCCAGAAGAATTTGATCCAAGTCTTCTTTCAGCCAAAGACAAGTTTATTAGAACATCTATCCTATTGGGCAGACTCTTAAGGAGTCCAAACATGAGTAAGCAGTGGCCAGATTATAAGAATCTGAGCATTGTCTAGATTATAAGAATCTAAGCAGTGGCTAGATTTTGCAAAATCAAAAATGAGGGGTAAAGGGTGAAACTCTCTTCTCCTAGGAGAGGGGTTAACATATAACTTCTTGACTCAAGCAAAGAGACTGGGAAAAAGAGTGACCAGGTTTGTAAAGAGGAGTTCTAAACTCCTTAATGATCAATCACAAAACCTCCAGAATCTGCCAAGATATTTTGAGCTGTTTTAACTTTCCCCTGTAACCTCCATGAAGGAGGATTCAGAGGTGCAGAGGGAAGGGAGTAAGTAAGCTTCAGGGAACCAAAAAGCAACTGCAGTCTTTCCCAATTCCCTAGCAAGGAGGAAATTAACAAATACACTTCTGGATAGGGCATCTATTGTTGTCCTCTAGGCTGCAGAAGGGGTACCCAGGTCCAGGGCCTTGAACTGACCCAGTGGATGGAGAGCCTGAGAGTGTCAGGTCCAGTGCTAGACAGCCTTGTAACTGTCTGCCCGAAAAGCACCTCCAAGCCTTGATGTTTGAAGAGCCACCCCAACTGCAGAGCAAGAAAGGAGGGGAGGGAGGAGGCTTACATACTTCCAGTCTTGGCTGGAGAAGAACTTGGGGTTAGGCAGTTTCCCCATATAGGCCACCAAAATGATGTGGTTTAGGGGTTCAGGGACCCCAAAATCACAATACGTGGGTCCTGCCTGAAAGAATTTGACCCAAGTCTTCTTTCAGTCAAAGACAAGGTTTATTAGAACATCCATCATATTGGGCCGAATCTAAAGGAGTACAAACATGAGTAAGCAGTGGCTAGATTATAAGAACCTGAGCATTGGCTAGATTATAAGAATCTAAGCAGTGGCTAGATTTTAGAAATCTGAGCAGTGGCAAGATTTTAAGAATCTAAGCAGTGGCTAGATTTTAGGAATCTGAGTAGTGGCTAGATTATAAGAATCTAAGCAGCTTAATGGAGACAAGGTGGACCTTATATAGAGAAAGCCTGTGGGAGGGACCTAGGAGTGGCCAGTAAACTGGGGTGAACAGAACTCCTGAGACCTGGACCTCAAGGCCAAGGGAGAATGGAGCCTAGCTATGATCAAGGGTGGGAAATGGCTGGGGGTCATAGGGAGGGGAGATTGGGTGTAGCCACAATGAAAGGCCAGTTGATGGGATTATAGCCTCAGGCAAGTGCCAGAGATTTGACCATGTGGGAAAGGCCAGGGTTTTTCCTTTCTGTGGCCCAGATCCTAACCCCATCAGTTCTATATCCATTTTGAGCTTATTTTAGTTTGTGGTGTAAGCTTTTGGCCTAAAACCTATTTTGTGAAAAACTGCATTCCAGCTTTTCTAGTAGTTCTTGTCAAATGGGGAATTGTTTCCAAAGTCTTTTATATTTCTAGGTTCATCTGAGTTCAAATGATTCTGATTCCTGCTTATCTAGCCATTCCCAAATTTTCAAGCATTGCAATTACTCTTACACCAAACACCCTCTAATTACTCTCTAATCCTTGGTAGGCACTTGAATTCTGCACTTCTAGGATACCTTCAATCTCTCCCTCCTACCACCTTCCTTCTCTCATAGCTCACAGGCACATTTTTCAAGACAGTATTACTTTATACATACCAACCCCGGGGCTATTTCCTAACACTCCTAAATACCACTCTTCCAGTGAACTTCAAATACTTGTTACTCTGAGAATTCTCTAGTACTTCAAAGGACAGAGAGGAACTTTTCCATAAAGCATCCCTGTGTTTACTCTATGTTCTCTCAGCTCCTAGTGTCCCAAGTTCCTGAATTACATGAAAGCAATTACCTACCCGGTACAATTTGAGACATGCTTTCAGGTGCCTCTTCTGAAAAATCTCCCTTGCTAAAAAAAAAAAAATTCGTAATTTGCCAAGCACCATATATTGGGTACCTCCATTGCATTCCTTTTATTTAAGCTTAGAGACCCTTGTCGAAATCCAAATGTTATCTGAAGAGGCAATTCATTAAGTCATTATTAACCATTAACACCTTTGCTCCAATTAGCTGATCAAATTAGTCATTGAAGCCTAGGAGAGAGTGAAACTAGGGATAAGTGCCTTCTGACTAGAGAACTATGCAGAGCATGATTGAGGATGCTAAGCAAGACAGGTGTAACTGGAATACCTTGGGGAAGGGAATAGGGATGGCAAGGGTAAAAAGAATGAACAAAAGGTGACTGATTCAGAGAAGGGCTACAGAAAGGAAGATGGGGGAGGGGAACACCAAAAACAAACAGGGAGGCAGTCTGGTTCAGGGGAAGAATGAGAAAGCCAGCAGATCTTATTCTGAAACCTCTGGCTCTGCTATTTATGTCCTTTGTGACTTTGAACAAATCTGGCCTTCAGTTCCATATTTGTAAAAATGAATGGGCTGGGGTTTTCACTCAATTTGTCCCTAAGTTTCCTTTCAGTTCTAAATGTATGATCCTATGACATCACCAGATTCACAATTTTATCTAGGGACAGCCTTGCTTTAAATAGCTACAGCTGCCCCAAAGCATTCCCCAAACTGAGGAAGAGGAAGCTCATAATTGAATATTCAATTCAAATCTAAATGTCAGCCTAGCTCTGTGCCTGGAGGGACTGTTTATCATAGGCTGACTGGGCTATCCAGGGAAAACAAAACACTGACCAAGAGCCCACTTAATGCTCAGAAATTTAATATTTAACTTTATCTACAGTATGCAAACTACTCTTTATTGAGGTCAACTGAGTCAGGACAATGAATATATATATATATATACATATATATATACATATATATATATATACAACAAAGAAGTATATTTTATAGATTTGGGCCTACTACATCTCAACCACTATAAAATAATAAGCCCATATTTGCATACTACTGTATGGAAAGAATGATGATATATTGGCTGATCAGCAAGGGCTGAGGGAATGGATTTACAATACATTGAGTGGAGCTATAATCCTTGGCAGGGCCACAGATGGAGCTTGTGGCAAGTTCAGGGAACACCGCAAGAATGTTGGGGTGCAGCAGAAATGATGCAGAATAAATGTGTGGGTCCTATTGACATGAAATAAATTCCCTCTGACAGTTTTCCAAGTTAAAGAAAAGCATTTATTGGGGTTGATGGGGTTGGGATCTGGGCCCCAGAAAGGAAAAACCTGGACTTTCCCACATGGCCAAATCTCTGGGGTTCCCCTGAGGTTATGATCCCATCAACTGGCCTTTCGTTGTGGCTACACCCAATCTCCCCTCCATTGCCTTGCCTCCCTATGGCCCAAGGCCACTTCCCACCCTTGGTAATTCTATTACTTCATGGACTTTCTGTTTATAAGGTCCATCTTGTCTCCATTAAGATGCTCTGATTCTTAGAATCTAGCCAATAGCCCATAGATGCTCAGATTCCTTAAGAGTCTAGCTAATATGGCGAATCTTCAATAAACCTTGTTTTTGACTGCAAGAAGGCTTGGGTCAAATTCTTTCGGGCAGGACCCAGGTGTCGTGATTTTGGGATTCCAGGACCCCTGACCTCTAGACTGCATCAGGGTGACTCGCCTAAAAGGGCCTGCTCCTCATGAGGCAGAGCCCCGGTGGGCTCTATTCCATGAGGTGGGCAGAGCATAGGCTGTGGACTTTGCTCCCCTAAGGGAGGCAGAGCAATTATTGGGGTTAGGTGTCTGATCTATGGGATCAATGGGATAGGGGGAAGGGGAGGAGGGGCAGGCAGGGCTCTAGAATGCCTGGGATATCAGGTTATCTGGAGGTACCTTTGTCATACAGATAAGCAAGGATTATAGGAAAGGGGGAAGAGGGGCACTGCTTTGGAGTCCATACAGACAAGCAAAGGGAACAGGAAAGGGGAGGGGACAAATTGTTGAGGAAATATCTGGTAATTGAGTTGCTTTGTGAAAGCACACAGGTAAATCCATGGTGGGGGATTTCAATGCATAGTCTGCTTTGATCACTTTGTTCACATCCTATATCTTATCTCATATCTCACATCTTGCATCCTGCTTGCTCCATCTGCCTTGAGCACTCCTTTCTACCTCACCTCATCACTTGGATGGTGAGTCATCTGCATTTTACCCTATTCCTCCTGTTACATATATGTATGTTTATGTATACATGTCTATCTAGACATGCAAATACATGAGAGAGAGAGAGAAGGAGGGAAGGAGGGGCAGGTTGCTAAGCAAAGCTTTGGGATTGCTCTTCAAGGCCCGTTCCTCCTATGAACAAAAGAGAAGATAAGACAGTTGGAGGGAGGAAACTTGGAGTGAAAAAGTACCTAGCTATTTTCCATCCCTTTCTTTTATATATAATGAAAATACTTTCTGGATTAGTGGCTATTGCCTTTAGCTACAGGCTAAGATTCATTCCTATTGAAAAGGGAAGATATCTTTTTTTGCAAGATGTCTTTAAACAGAGTTAAGCTATAATTGTAGAATATATAATGTTGGGAAAGGTTCTGACATGCTATGGGGCAGAGAGGGAAGGAGAAAGGATTAAGAGTGCCCAGAGGCCACAAGAGAATGAAGTTGCCTGAAATTACAGCAAAGTATTTAGAAGCCTTAGGAAGTAGCCTTAGGGCTAGCACAGGTCAAAGTGGAGGATGAGAAACTAGCCTGAGAAAAGTGATCAAAGGATTGTAGATACAGAAGTGGGGATTATGGGGAGAATGAACTGGAAGTTGTATGCTAGAATAAGATTTGAAAGTTGTGTCGTTGAGAATTGAGTTCTGTTTGAGGTTGTTTTCAGTGGTCACACGTTGGGGAGGAAGCTAGCTCATACAAGAGGAAGTGCTAATGTGAAATTGGATTAGTAATCCAGCTGTGTACTCAGACTCAGTGTGAGCAAGATTATGAAGGAATAGGGCTGCTTGCTACACTCTCCCTATGTAAGGTAGTCATTCTGATTAAAAGGCTGTCAGATCAGAGTGTGTCTCATATGTTACATCCATATATTGAGTTCTGGGTTCCTTCTGATTTCTTTCTTGGGGAAGAAATTCCTCAGGGGACAACAGCTAACCTAGACTGTTGGGATTGGTCCATTAAGTTTAGTGATAAGTTCCTTAACTCTTTTGGTATTCTTGATTTTCAGCCTTTTCTTCTTAAGTGACTCATTCTTTGCTTTCTCCAGATTCCACAGAGTTGCCAAATTAATATTCCTAAAGCACAGTTCTGGCCATGTTCCTCCCCTGCTCAAGAAGTTTCAGAGGCTCTCCTTTGCCTCCCAAATTCCTCTGTTGGATATTTTAAAGCCATTCATAACATGGCTCCAAGATGATTATATGTAATTCCCCATCACATATTCATTGCTCTAGTTCAGTGCGGTAAGACCCAAAATTAACATTATCTATGTTCTACAGTATTTTTATTTATTTTGTTAATCATTTCCCAATTATATCTTAATGAATTTTGCTGCCTCTTTCAGTGGATAGAAGTTTGACAATTCTGTTCTAAACAAACTAACCTATTTGCTGTTATTTGTACATGACATTCCATTCCCTACTTCCTTACCTTTTCAGTGGCTTCCATCTCTGCCTAACCCTTCAGCTTTGCTATTTACAAACCCCAGATCCCACAAGACTCAAGTATCACCTTATTTTCCCAGTTTTTAGTATGTACCTGGTTCCTTCCTTAATTCTAGCATATTTACTCTGTATGTATCCTGTAATTACATCTCTGTGAGCATTTTGTGTCCCCTGGTCAAATTGTAAGCTCCTAGAGAGCAGGATCTATCATACTTTTATATTTATACCCCTAGCACCTGGGACAGTATCTAAAATGTAGCAAGAACTTAATAAATTATTGTTGATTAAAGGCTGATTAACATTGATAGAAATATAATCATACTCTACTGATTTCACTATTATTTACTCTTCTTTATATTGTCATTATCAACATCATCAGCAAACTTTATTTTGAAATCTACTATACATAAGGCACTATAAGAGTTATTAGGAATACAAAGAAACACAAACCATAGTTCTTTCCTCAATATTTTAGTCTAATGGGAATGAGAGAGGACAAACATAAAATAAGTAATAATACAGAATGACAGGATTAATAAGGAACAAATGGGATAGGCAATGAGTGCCATAGAAATTGAGGACGACACCCAGGTAGCCCTGACTCAGCTTTATACTGTTAGTTCATGTTGATTTTGGAGAAATTGAAACATTCAGCAGTTAACAAATGGAGATTTATATAATAAGAAGAGGTTTACTTATCTGTTACATAGAAGGAATATTCAACAAGGTTACACAGCATTTAGCTTATGAAAAGTCCTTGCCCCTACCCCCAACAACAGATGAAAATACTTCTGATAAGGTTGGAAACATGTAGTGACTCTCAGCATCTTGGAACATCCACCAAGTCTGAAGGGTTCTGACTCCATTGGGTGAGACTTTTTATGCACTTAGGTGACCAAGAAGCCAAGGCAACATGTCCAGAGGATACCAGGAAGTTACATCAAGAGAGGAGCAGTTTGAACGTTAGCCCATTGGGCCAATCAAACCCAGGGATAGTTTTGTTACCTTTCAGGAAAGAATTAGCCTAACTTGCATGAAGAAAAGGGGTTAATATATTGCTCTAATGACATGGGAAGGGAGGGTATATCATTGTGGATTAGAGTGGTCATTTGCATACTGATTAATATCTTCCATGCCAAAGATTCCCCTAAGTGTGAAGGTGCCTAGGTTTGTATTCAATTATACTGTTGCCACTGAATATTAAAAGAGATTGGTTCGAATTAGAGAGCCCACTATTTATAGCATATAATGAGATAATTCTACCTAGTAAAATAGAAATCTCAACCATTTCATTAAAAAAGTGACAGCTGCAGTATGGTAAGAGAAATACATTTTAATGATCTTAGAGAATCTTTCACTAGCACAATGAAATATGGGTAACTTTGAGACCAAGGTTTGATTTCCATACAAGAGAGACCATAGAAATTCCCACAAAACAAGGCCAATAGGCTGTTTCTAGAGAGTAGAAAATCACTACTGTTTCCCCTTATCAATTAAACAAATATTTATTGAATATCTATATTGGACAAACTGTTGTGCTAGTCCCTTGGAGATACTGATAATATAAGATTTACCTGACTTCTAATAGATTAATTCTACTTAAACTTCAAGAAATGTCTGCTAAGTCTCTACTATGTGTCAGACACTGTACAAGGTATGAGGATACAAAGATGAAAAATGACAGTGATTAGCACAGTGCCTGGCACATAGGAGGTGCTTCATAAATGCTAGTTGACTGTCAAAATTTGACTAATTTGCAGTCAGTCAACAAGCATTTGTTAAGTTCCTTCTATGTGCCAGGCATTATGCTGGGGTACAAAGAAAGGCATAAATAGTCCTCGCCAATCTAATGGAAGAAAACCACACATAAAAAGAATCTGAAAATGGGGCTGTGGGAGGAAAGGATATAACAAAATTCAGAGAAATGTAGCTGGGTAGGAAATGATGAGATGGCTGCCCTAGACACCATCCTAAAATGGCAGATATGGAAAGACTCTTACTGTTCATCCCCCCATCCTCTCCAATCAGAGGAAAGAAAGACCCCAGGCAGAAGGTACTGAGAAGGTTTGAATTTTAGGGTTGATTTTTTTCTGCCTTCAAAGAACTTATAAGCTTATAGAAGAAATAAAACAAAGACATAAACCAGTATGATACAAGACAGAAGACAAGAAGTGGAGGGCCCATGGGTTTTCTGCTTGGGCCTGGGCTATATGACATTTTTGCCAATGCTATAAAGACATGGAACTAATGTCAATTAAATTAAAAAAAAACCCACAATTGGTAGCTAGGGAAGATGAATCAGTAATATACTACATCAGGCAACAGAAATCCAAAAAGATATTGACAGTTTAGACCACTGTGCTGAATCAAATAAGATGGAATTCATTACGGATTATTGTAAAATCTTAGACTTCAGTTTTTTTTAAAAAAATCAGTTTCACAAGCTCAGAAAATGGGATGCATGGGTAAAGAGGAATTTGTCAGAAAAAGATCTGGGTGTTTTGATGGACTGCAAGCTCAATGTGAGCCAGCAGTGTGATGAATCAGCCAGAGAACCTAATATAATCTTGGACTATATTGAGAAGCATTGTTTCCAGAAATAAGGAAATGAAAGCCCTGTGTACTCTGCCCTGCTCAGATAGCATCTTGAGTATTGTGTGCTACTCAGGGTACCTCAAGTTAAGAAGGAAGTTGATTAAATGGAGCCTGTCCAGAGGAGACCAGCCAGGTTGGTAAAGGGCCTTGATCCTATGTCAGACGAGGATCAGCTGGAAGAACTTATTTATAGTCAAAAAGTTAAATAACAAATACCAGGCAAAAGGATATGATAAACTTGAATAATAAATGCTATGGGCTTCAAAGATTAAGAGAGCCCTGTGTGCTAGAGAAGTTAGGAGGTTTCATGGAGAAACCTACATAATAGCTGGTAGTTTTAAGGATGGACTTAAATTTGGAAGAAGAAGGCAGTCCCAGGAAAGGATGTAGTGGGAGCAGAGGCATAATAAATTAATCCAAGAGATTTTATTAATTACTTACTATATGCTAGGCATTGTGCTAAGGTGTTGGAGCAAAATCCAGACAGTCCTTGCTTTCAATGAGCTTACATTCTATAGTGTGTAGGGAGGGCAATGGGGGTGAGGCAGAGAAAATTAGATAAGAATGTAATAATAATGTTGTGATAGCTAAGAGCTACCATATAAAGGATAGGAGTTGACTCGCCCCACATAGGAAATTCAGAAGAACCAGAACTAGACTCAGTGCTACATTGTAAATGCAATATATTCTGATTTTCTGTTTGCTCCTTAATTTCAACATTTATTTAACAAATATTTATTGGACACCTGCTACAAATATAGCACTATGGCGATACACAGTCCCTGTCTTCCAGGACATTACAAATTTGCATCTCTATCTCATATCCCAGATAGATCTTCCTGGAAAGCAGAAATGGAATCTTCTATTTTTTTTTAAAGTATTTCTCATAGCTGCCAGCACAGGGTGTTATACAAAATAAGTGCTTAATATTAATAAATAATAAGGTAAACCTTCCTCCTGTCATCAAAGACGTGGAAGACCATGGATGTGCAATGTTATTTAAACATCACACTTAATTGTTGTATTTGTTAGTTTTACAGAGCTATTTTCTTTCTTTTTTATTCTTTGTTAATTGGTAGGGGTGGGGAAGAGATATTTTGGGAAATGAAGACAATATAAAAAGATCGACTTAATAAAAAATGGGATAAAAAACAAATAAAAGATATTTGGGAGGAGCATCAGGAGCTGCTCTTACCACCCTTTTTATCAACATTTTGTTAACTTGTATATATTCTCTTTTGGAAACCATTATCATCTTATGATTAATCAATCAACAAACTTTTGGTAAGTACTTACTATATACCAGGCTTCAGTCCTGTGCAAAGCAAAGGCAAAGGCAAAATGGTTATTGTTCTCAAAGAATTGGCATTCTAATGGGGGATACATGTGCATATGTAGGTTTATTTAAGACATTTATAAAAAGCAGGCACAAGGTAATCTTGGGTGGGAAAGCACTAGCAGCTGGGGGTTGGAGGCAGGGTAAGGGTAGGGAGGACCAGGAAATGTCTCTTCCAGAACCTGATACTCACACTCAGTCTTAAAAGAAGTCAGGAATTCCAAGAGGCAGAGGTAAGGAGGGAAGTCAATAACACAGATATATAAAATTAATAATGCAACAACTATGCTTTGCCAACATGCAAAGATATACTGTATAATTGTGGAGCTAAGAGAAAGGGAACAGGATGATGGTGTCATTTAAAGGAGAGGGAGAATCAAAAGGCAAGCTGTGAAAAGGAAAATATTCCACTTAACATGTACAAAATTGCTTGGCCTAGAACAGCCCCCTTCCTGGACTCTATACAAATGATCTTACATCTGGCTGGAAGAATTGTCATTGAGAAGATGGAGAGGGAAGCAAAAGGATACAGGCAGCAGAGTGAGTAGAAGTAACTGTCTAAAGGAGAACATCTCCAAAGGACAGTGGAGAGTCATTAGATCTTCTTGACTCAGGTAGGGAATTGTTTAGCCTTAGGCCAAATATGTGGCTTGTCTGTCTTTCATTGTTTCTATATGTTAAATGGCACGACTTGAATGTTTCCTACTGTCAGTCTCCATGAGAGAATTAGAGGTGTACAATGTCAGAGTTAACACCATTCAAAACCTTTTAGGCATGCAGAATAGATAGGCTGAAGAGAGGAAAGATTCTTGGTGGACAGTTCCATTATTGGTATTTTGGATTTTTATCTCTAAACCAAACAACATATTAATTTAAACACCTCTATTAGTTGGCATGACATACTAGTATTATGGAATGCTGGTAATATTTCTCACTGGGGCAAGGGGAAGTGTTGTGTCTTACCTCAACTATGTATTGTGTGTTTGCACTTCCCACAGGAGCTTAATAATAATTACTCACATTTACAGAGTTCCTTGGTTTCCAAATGACTTTCCTCACAACAGAAGGAAGCTAGTGCAAGTATTATGATCCCCATTTTACAGATGAGGGAACTAAAAGTTGAATTATTGGCCTGAGGTCACATAGTCAGTAAATGATTGAAACAACATTAGAACCCAGGTCTTCTGATGACAATTCTAACTTTCTTTCCACTGTGTCACTTCAAGCATCTTTTGGGGGATGGATGTTTGAGTCCACATGTGGTAGTTTTACTGGCATTGAAGAAAAAAAATGTTGTTTTAGAGACATTGACAGATCTCTTCTATATTTTGTTCACTTGTCCTCTTTGAAATTTTAGCTCTAAATGCCCTTGGGATGATTTGGTTTAATTGGATCTCACATCAAGCTTTCTAAAAAACTCTTTTTTGATGTTTTACTGCTCATCATCTTCTACCATCCTTCTGTATAAGACTTTGAAAATTAATTCTTATTCTTCTAGAGCCTGGACTCCAATGGCATAGTATTTTAGAAACTAGGTTCATAATCACGCCAAAATGAGACATCTAAGTAGGGCTTTTGTGGAAGCAATCCTTCATTCATTTGTCAAAATAATCTTTCTCATGCATAGCTCTGATCATGTCAACCTCCTTGTTCAAAGATCTTTAGTGGATTCACATTGCCTATGAGTTTCTTTGCTTGGCACTCAAGACATTCCCCAACCTGGCTTCAACCTACCTTTCTACCTTCAATCTATCTTGCTACTGCTCCCCTTTACAAAAACTGGGTCATGAGTACCCTCTTACATTCATTACTTCCATCTCTTTCTGTTGAAATCCTACCCAGCTCAGGTGCCAACTTCTTCACAAAGTTTTCAAGATTCTCCCTTGCCCCAGTTGAAAACAACCTTTTCCTCTTCAAATTTCTTATAGCATCTTGCCTGGTTCTCTTTTTGCTATGATCATGATCTATCTTGTATCATCATTATTAGCATGCATATTTCATGTCTTCTATTAATTTATATGCTCTTTGAGGTCTGGGACTGTGCCGTTTTCAGCTTTTTTCCCTGTTGGCTGATATTTTATGTATTTATACTTTGTTAACAACAACAATTTTTTTTTTTCCTTCTAATGTGACTGGGTCAGTGATATTTGGCCCAGATGTATCCTTGTAGAAACTGTAGTGCAAAGAAGTCTAGTACTTCCTCCTACTAAAGATCTCATTTGAGAATATAGGATGGAAGACCAAATGGCCAATGGCTGAGTTAAACAAACATACTTGGAGAGTCAGTAAAGAAGGCTCACTGGTATCCATCAGGGTGAAAGATCTCTGAGGTTAGGCATCCTGAATAATCCACTAAATGTTACTAATAGCTTATATAAAATAAAATAATAATAACACCTTATATTTCCATAGCTCTGAGGTCTGCAAAGTATTACATACATTATGTCATTAACCCTACATAGTTGGTGCTATCATTAATTCCATTCCACAAATATGGAAAATGAGGCAGAGAGAGGTTGTGACATCCAGAATTTTGCAGTCAGTAGGGATAAAAGGCAGGATAAGAAGCGTCTTCTGACCCAAGTTCAGTACTCTATCCAGCACATCATTCTGACTTCCTGCCACTCATAAAATTATTTTTATGAATATGATCCTGAGTATTTCCATAGAATTTATGCAAATGGTATGATTCACATGATAATTTTTTCTTGCAGTTTTTATTTAAGTATTTTCCCCATATATGTTTGTCTCCCTGATAGCATTAAAATCTCAAGGTCAGAAATAGTTGTATAATTCTGCATATACTTTCCTCCTATATCCCTCAATAGAGTGTTCTCCATGAAACTGACAAATGCCCAGTAGATGCTAATCGGATAGAGGAATGAATGAATGAGTGAGTGAATGAATAAGTAAATGAAACAAAGAAGACATTCAGAATAAGAGGGTTAATTTGATCAACCATTTGACCTCCATTTTCACATTTTATATTTATTTTCTGATTCCAATTTTCTCAGTCAATTCAAATAATCTGGATGTCTGACAATGAAAATACCTTTGCCATTCCATCTGCTATATAACTCTGAATAAAATGCCTACACTATCCATCAAAACTAATGCAATATAATAAAGCCCTAGTCATCTCATGTGTCTACTAACTCAAAATTATGTGTCACTAGATGATGACAATAATGTTTTGAGACTTGGGCTGCCGCTGAACTTTCTATTATTTTAAATTTATAGTAACAAAATTCCTTTCCTCAAACTCTGGCCATGGGGAATACATAGATAACTATGCAAAGGCATGACTAATATTCCCTTCAAATCACTAGTGAACTCAAAGATGTCAGAAGCTCTAAAACATTGACAATCTTGCCCTGCTGTGAAACTTCAGGAACAGAAATGATACAAAGCAAAGTGTGGACCAATTAGCTCTGCAGTCTGGAAACTGAAGAGAGAGTAGACAATCTAGAAAATTAATCCAATCACACTTTAGTCTCTGAGGCCCTACAACATGAAATGACAAAACATTTTATGGCAAATAATACCTGAGAAATGATCTGCAAACTTTTTTTATTACCTGAAAACCCAGGAGATGTGAAATGAATACCTACCATCTTTATGGGAATAATGTGTTTCTAATTGTTCTTCATTTACATGTCTGGTACAGGACCTGAAGTCATGAGGGAAAAAAAAAAAGACACTGGAATAGTTGCCTGTTCCTTCCCCTCAACAACTTTGCTCATGTCCAGACCCCTCCCCTCACTCCAATTTGTCACTGTGTTTTCAAAGACAAGGGAAAATTGAGGGGGGAAAAAGAATAGAATTAAAACCATCAAAAGAATTGGAGTACCTAGGTTGTTGTTGTTGTTTGGTTGTTGTTGTTGTTGTTCTTTTTAATAAGAAACAATGGGTGGGCATTTTCAAGAGGCAGATTTAAGCTGGATAAAGACTCACTTTCTAACCATTAGAATTGTCCAAAAGTAAAATAGTCTTCTATAGGAGGGAGCATTGTAATTAAGCCTCGAATATATCAGGCTGAGTAGTTTCAAACCACACATAATATGGAGCCATTAAAAGTTTTGAGCAGAAGAGTTATATGAACAGATGTTTGCCTTTAGGAATATTCACTTGGCAGCTGTGTGAAGAATGGATTGGAGAAGGGGGAAACTGCCAACAAAGGGCAGTTAAAGGACTATTACAATAGTCCAGGTAGGGTCTGAACAAGATTATGAGAGTGGATGCAAGGGGACCAATGTCAGAAATATTGTGGATATAGAATCAGCAAGATTTATTAGATGTGGGGGATGAGGAAGAGATAAGCTAAGAATGAATTCAAAGTAATGAACTAAGGTGACTGGGAGGACGGTGACATCTTCAAGTTTGAGCTATGGTGGAATATCCAGGTAAATCAATAAACATCAAACAACAAGCATTTATCAAGAGCCTACTAGGTGGCAGGCAACATACTGGGCATCTAATAAACAAAAAATAAAAGCAAGGCAGTCCCTGCCCTAAGAAACAAAAACAAAAACAAACAAACAGAACCTTACATTCTGCCCATCAGGCACTTGAAAATCCAGACCTGGAGTTTGAGAGAGATACACAGATTTGGAGGTCATTTTCAGAGAGATAATTACTGCATCCATGGGAACAAATTAGTTTATCAAGAGAGAGAAAGGGGGCACAGGATTTAACTTTATGAGATAGCTATATTATTCTATACTTTGGAATATATTAGGGTGTTAGAAGAAGAATGTAATCTAACAAAGGGAACTGAGATAGAGTGATCAGACAGATAAGAGAACTAGGACAGTGCAGTGTCATACAAGTCAAGGGAAGAGAGATTATCCCAGAAAAGAAAATGGCCCTTTGTGTCCAAGACTGTTTGGATGATAACAAGGAAGATGACAACTGTAAGAAGGCCAGTGGTTGAAAATTAAAGCAACCCTGAGTGATCGTTTCACGTCTATTACCTATTGCACATCTACGGCAAAGGTGGCAAAACATGGGAGATTTTGCTTTTGAAGGAGAGGAAGGAAAATAGGCACACTAATTCAGTGTTGGTGAAGTTGTGGATTGGTCCAATCCTTTTAGAAATCAATTTGGAATTAAGCAAGAAAAATCACAAAATTGTTAAATCCCTTTGATCCAACAAGGGCTTATTGGAAACAAAACTGTATAACCAATGTTTGAGGAATAGCTGAACAAATTGTATTATATAAATGCAAAGCAGCCGTGAAGGAAGCAAACAGGAAGAATTCCTATTCATAATAAATAAGTATAAACAGCAAATAGGAAAAATTCAGAGAAATGTCAGGGGATCTGTATGGAGTGATGCAGAATGATCAAAGAACACAAAATGTATATCCAATAACCACAAACTCGACAAACATTAGACAGGGTCAGTATCAACTTATGAAATATACACCCAGCCTTTCTTTTAACAAACACAAAACTATTAAGGTGTAAAGTTGTGTATACTACTAGCTTATTGTCATATTGATTTATTCAACAGCTTTCAGTGATTGTATATTGTAGAGTATTCAAATGGGAGTATCCTAGGTATTTTTATATTAGGTTGAAAGAATATTTATCAATAATTGAGCAAAAAAGGGATAAGTAATAAGATTGAACAATAAGGAGGTTAT
This sequence comes from Vombatus ursinus, assembly GCF_900497805.2. NCBI lineage: Eukaryota > Metazoa > Chordata > Mammalia > Diprotodontia > Vombatidae > Vombatus > Vombatus ursinus. The sequence continues at coordinate 72,977,093 of NW_020954576.1, read as the reverse complement.
TGGTAACTTTTGAGAGAACATTTCCAGGATAGTGGTAGTTATTAGAAGGTAGCTTGCCAAAGTGGAGAATAATAATAATAATAATCACAGTAATAATAAAAATAATAGCTAACATTTATATAGCACTTACTATGTGCCAGGAACTATGCTAAATGTTTTATAGATATCTCAATAGCTCACTTGATAGGTAGGTACTATTATTATCTCCATTTTATAGATGAGAAAACAGAGGCAAATATAAGTTAAATGATCTGCCCAGGGTTACAAAGTTAGTAAGTGTCTGTGACCAAGTTTGAACTCAGGTTTTGACTCCAGGCCCACCAGCCTTTATCCACTGCCCCAACTAGTAGTGAGAAGATGGAGACCATGAGAACAGACTTTTTCTGGTCTTTCTAGGACATTATGAATGAAATGGAGGGAAGTTTTTATATATTAATTGCTGGGTCACAGAAGGATGGTGAGACCTTAGCATATTTGTCAGGATAATGAGATTCTGTTTGGTTCTAAAGGTCATAGTCATTGAAGTTTTGTGAGCATGGGAGTGGTAACATTAGACCTGTGCATTAGAATGATTAATTTTTTAAGGTGTTGGAAGAACAGATTGGAAAGGGGGAGAGATGAATAGCTAGAAAATCCAGTGAAACAAAGTTGCAGAAAGGATAATTTGGGGAAAAAAAGTCAAATCTAAAACATGGACCATACAGTGTTAACTAGAAATAATGAATAAAACTGTGTTCATTATCTTCCTAGACAAACTAATAGTCTTGTCCAATTTCCCCCTTCACTGTCAATGGCAACATCATTCTCTAATTGGTCATGCTTGAAAGCCCGGGATCATCTTCCATCA